>NW_024081161.1:971043-1147807 GCF_003009895.1 Hyaena hyaena
TGAATTCCTAAGTGTGTGTAACCCTGGAGAAGTTACTATTTCACAAGTTTCAATTTTCTTAGCTCAAAGCTATAAGTATACATATTATACCCATCATAAAAAAGATAAAGGGCAAAATGTTATGGAAATTCAAGGTGCCTCATCTTCAGCTGACAGAGTGTAAGACGACAGCCTGAGGGGCGCCTGGGTGGCTTAGTCGGTTAAGCGTCCGACTTTCGCTTGGGTCATGATCTCGCGGTTCGTGGGTTCGGGCCCCGCGTCGGGCTCTGTGCTGACTGCCAGCTCAGAGCCTGGAGCCTGTTTCAGTCTGTGACTCCCTCTCTCTCTGACCCTCCCCTGCTCATGCTGTCTCTCTCTCTCTCCTAGAAATAAATAAAAAAAAAAAAAAAAAACATTAAAAAAAAAAAAAAAGACGACAGCCTGACATTCATAATTTCCAAGTATCTGCCATGCGCCAAGCACCTTGCTAGATGCTTTACATGCATCATCTCACTTAGTGAACAAGACCTTGCCTTGGTCAGTTTATTTTACTTTGAAGAGTTCTGATACAAATTCAAGATAGAACAATTTCTTGTCATTTATTTGAAAGTGTCTTTTTTTCTGCCAAATGTGAATATATCAATTATAAATGAACTACAGTGTTAGTTACAGTAATTTACTAACTTATTTTTAAACTCAACCCCAATTTTAAACTCTTAATAACTAAGAATACAATCTTACAAATATGGCCTATAATTCAAATTTGCAAAATCATGGTATATCCTGAGCGATTTCCTTTAGTGGTAAAGATACTGTGTCTTAAGCAGTAGCCAAAACTCAACTCTTCAGGGATTCCAAACTATCTACTTGTTAATGGCAGCAAGAATGGTCATGGCTATTTTTTTTTTTTTAATTTATTTCTAGGAGAGAGAGAGAGAGACAGCGTGAGCAGGGGAGGGTCAGAGAGAGAGGGAGTCACAGACTGAAACAGGCTCCAGGCTCTGAGCTGGCAGTCAGCACAGAGCCCGACGCAGGGCTCGAACCCACGAACCGCGAGATCATGACCTAAGCGAAAGTCGGACGCTTAACCGACTAAGCCACCCAGGTGCCCCTGGTCATGGCTATTTTTATAGGCTAGAGAGATGACACCTAATACCTGTCACATGGCCAAGTTATTAATGAGGATTTTTGAAGAATCCCATAAAGCACTGGTTTCCAACGTTTTACATCGGACAGGTACTAAGATAAGGACCATATACGATACAATAGATACACGGCCACGTATGCCTTGGATCCTGCTGGATGCATTCTGAAATACTGGCATTCTACGGAACAGTTTGAAAATTACTAGCATCATTGAAGAGAAAAAAGTACACTTTAAAACTGGTCAAATAACACCAATTCCTCACTTAGAGCTCTTGATTTTGATTCAGTAATAATCTAGGGGTGCCTGGGTGGCTCGGTTGAACATCTGACCGTGGCTTGGGTCTTGATCTTGTGGTTCGCGAGGTTGAACCCTGCATGGCACTCACTGCTATCAGCACAGAGCCCACTTCAGATTCTCTGTAACCCCTCCGCCACCTGCATGTTCATTCTCAAAAATAAACATTAAAAAAATAATAATTTAAAAATACTCTCAAAGCTTTTATAACCTTTAGAAGTAGTACATTAACCAATAATGTCAAAGTGCAAAAGAAACCCCAAGTGTTCAGAGGGTTTAGTGCTGCACTTAATATCTAAGATAAGCATCACTATTAAAGGTCTTCTCTGTTAGGCCTCTGGCAGAATAAAATGACAAAGATGAAAAAGTCCTGTCATATAACCAAACAAATTAGAGCCAAAGTTCTGGAGCTTTGGTAAAAGTCGTTATAATTTTCGACACAAACTTCTGATTCTATTTTTTTAATGTTTATTTATTTATTTTTGAGAGAGAAGGTGAGAGCGAGCAAGCAGAGGAGAACAGAGAGAGAGGGAGAGAGAGAATCCCAAGCAGGCTCCACGCTCAGCGCAGAGCCCAGTGTGGGGCTTGAGCTTGCAAACTGCGAGATCATGACCTGAGCCAAAATCAAAAGTTGGACACTTGGAGCGCCTGGGTGGCTCAGTCAGCTAAGCATCTGATTTCAGCTCAGGTCATGATCTCACAGTTCGTGAGTTTGAGTCCCACACTGGGGTCTGTGCTGACAGGTCAGAGCCTGGAGCCTGCTTTGGATTCTGTGTCTCCCTCTCTCTCTGTCCCTCCCCTGCTTGTGCTCTGGCTCTTTATATCTCTTAAAAATAAACATTTAAAAAAATTAAAGAAATAAAAGAAAGCAAGCGAGCAAGAGAGCTGTAACTCACTGGGAAAATTAGATTTCTTCTCTGAATGCAATGCAATACCCTTGAACATGCTATGAAAACCAGAGAGGTACATGTACATAAGTGTCAGTTTGTAGACTACAAATTATCATACCATTTAGCCTTTGAAACTCAAATAAGTTTTTATAATCTTTATGTGAGATTCTCAAGATTCCTCTTCTGTAAAATCAAAAATGTTTAACTAGATCTCAGGATTTTTTAATCAAATGATTATTCTTTTTATACTTATAACCATGGGGACTAGTGATTTAAAGGTAAAAAGAACATCCTGTTTGTAGGTGGCAAGTGATGTAATTTACCTTTACTAATATAGCGAAACTACTGTCTAGAATAAAAGACATAATTCTATTGGAGTATCTTAAAAGATAAATTTATTTAGCCAAATAAATTATCCAATTAAACTGTGAGGTATCATTATACTTACTTTGTTTAGAATTGAGCTCAACAAATAATTATCAAAGGCCCTTTACATGCTGTTTGCCATTGTATATCAAGACTTACAACCTAGGGGCGCCTGGGTGGTTCAGTTGGTTAGTGTCTGACTTCTGTTCCAGTCATGATCTCCCGGTTCATGAGTTCGAGCCCCATGTCGGGCTCTGTGCTGACAGCTCAGAGCCTGAGCCTGCTTGGATTCTCTGTCTCTCTCTCTCTCTCTCTCTCTCTCAAAAATAAATAAACATTAAAAAAAAAAAAAAAAGACTTACAACCTAGTGGAAAGAAAAGACCCCTGAAATGTAAATGGATGAGTAATTTACAAACTGTGATAATTATAATAAACACATACAGGGGCGCCTGGGTGGCTCCATCCGTCGAGCGTCGGACTTCGGCTCAGGTCATGATCTCACGGTTCGTGGGTTCGAGCCCTGCACTGGGCTCTGTGCTGACAGCTAGTTCACAGTCTAGAGTCTGCTTCAGATTCTGTGTCTCCCTCTCTCTCTGACCCTCCCCTGCTCACACTGTGTGTGTGTCTCTCTCTCAGAAATAAATAAAAGATTAAAAAAAAATTCTAATAAACACATACAAAAAGGTAAGGCAGAAGATAGAAGAGGATGCTTATTTCAACTAGGGTGATCAGTAAATGATTTTCTAGGAAGGTGAGGTTTTTTTTTTTTTTAATGTTTATTTGAGAGAGAGCGCGAGCAGGGGAGGGTCAGAGAGAGAGGGAGACACAGAATCCGAAGCAGGCTCCAGGCTCTGAGCTGTCAGCACAGAGCCCGATGCAGGGCCCGAACCCACAAACTGTGAGATCATGACCTGAGCTGAAGCTGTATGCTTAACTGATTGAGCCACCCAGGCATCCCTAGGAAGGTGAGTTTTAAGGTGAGATATACAGGCTGATTTGAACAGTAGGGAAAAGATTATCCCAGAAGTGCTAATAATAGTTCACGTAAAGGAACTGGGCTGTCAAAGAGTTTGAAGAACTGAAAAGAGATCACTATAGCTGGAGGTAATAAAGAGAGGAAATGAACTCAAAATCAGCTTAGAAAGAAAAGCAGGTGCTGGGCCACACAGGAAAGAAGTTTGGATTTTAAATGCAAAAGCTACTGAAGTGTTGGTTTTAGACAAATGTTGGCTTTAGGATCGGAGGCCACCTGCAGAGCCGACTACTCTATAAGTGAGCTAAGGTGCCAGATGTTAGAATGAGAGTAGTCAGACTGAATATTCATCTTGGAGATAAAATTGGTGTTATTTGCTGATGGATTAGATATGAGGTACAGAAGACATAAGGAGATGAGAAAAAGGGAAGAATCAAGAATGATTCTTGGATTTCTGGACTGAATAACTGAATGGGTGGCAGTCATTTACCATTTACAGAAACGTGGAAGACCAGGAGAGAAAAGAGAATCATGAATTGTTTTGGAGATGTTAAAATTTGAGACAAATGTCAGATTCCCAATTGAAGAAATCAAGTATACACCTAGACATGAGGTTCTGGAGATGAGAGGAATAGTCCAGTTACAGATACAGAGTAATATGAAGTTGATCCCCATTATTCAGGGATTCTATATTGGCAAGTTCACCTGCACACTAAAATTAATTTCTTTTTTTTTTTTTAAATGTTTTATTTATTTCTAGAAGAGAGAGAGAGAGACAGCGTGAGCAGGGGAGGGTCAGAGAGAGAGGGAGTCACAGACTGAAACAGGCTCCAGGCTCTGAGCTGGCAGTCAGCACAGAGCCCGACGCGGGGCTCGAACCCACGAACCGCGAGATCATGACCTAAGCGAAAGTCGGACGCTTAACCGACTAAGGCACCCAGGCGCCCCTCACTAAAATTAATTTCTAATCCCAAAATCTATACCTGAGGTGCTCTCCTGATCACTCACAGACATGCGCAGAGCTGGGTGAAAAAAGTCTAAATTGCCCTTCAGGTACGTTCTCAGGCAATGCTCTGTCTTCTGGTTTCAGATATCATAAAAAATACAAAACAAATATATAAAAAAGAGAGACTAAGCCTAGCTGGGGAGCTAGGGAAGGCTTTAGAGTAGAGACAGCACCATAGCTGAGCCTTGAAGGATAGGTAGAAATTGTAGAGAGAAAGAAACAAAGGCCTTTTAGCAGAACAGAATTGTATGAGTAAGAGACACTGAAGTCCAGCTAACGGTACTGTGTCTGGAATAATAGTTAAGAGATAAATCTAAGATGGGGTTACATTATAAAGAGGTTTGAGTGCCATGTCATAGCCTGGATTTTATTTGACATGTGATGGGAAAACTACTGACAAGACATGAACATGAAAGTCACGGTCAGAGCTGGCTTTAAAAGATTTAACTGGCATGAATGGGTAGGAAGGATTGGCAATAAAGAGGCTGGAAGCAGGAAAACCAGTTAGGATGCTATTAGTATAGTTTAAGCAAAAGGTAATTAAGTCCAAAAGTAGGGCAGTGGCAATGAAACTGGAACAGAAGTAATGGCTACAAAAGATACTGCAGACTTTTAAAATGGCTGTAGAATGCTGGCCCTCACAAAATTTTAGCCAGAAGAGGCAAATACAGCCATCTTCCACTATGAAAATAAAAAGGTGGTTCATATGGCTGTTTACCAGGCATGAAGAATGGGAATGAGCTGTATAAATACTTTGCTAAGGCATCTTACTACTTTACGCATTCAGTAGTTTTTTATTGAGTACTAAGCACTATGCAAGGTTATACAAGAGCAAACAAGACAACACACTACTTATTCAGTGAGCTTCTAGATATCGACAATTGCATTATGGCAAATCTTTATGAGAACTACACTAATATAAAAATAACGTTTTCACTAAAATGAATTTTCATTGAAGTTGACTCTAGTTATAGGCTTCTAGTTAAAATTCAAGGCAGCAACTGTTAAAGACCAGTTAGTTATCTGAGAACTCACATCCATCTAAATTAAGGCTCAGACTAAGTCAAGGTAAAAAATATTTACTGAACTCCTATTTAATACTTACATTGTACTAGGTGTCATGGAAAAATACATGATAATGATTTCCAAAAATGCCAAGAAATGAGCCCAGTGAAAAGTGCCACCCCTCCTTCATTTTTAGTAGGAAAACAAACTGCAATTCATACCCTGAAAGACCTATGCCAAGATATTATTTGGGGATAAAAACCCAAATGATATAAAAATTTCAAAAAGTGCGTAGATTTAAAAAAGCTAAATACCACCTACTCTACAAATAGAAATAAACTACTAGAAACAAATTTTAAACATCCTGAGTGGCAAAATTTGGAATGACTTAAGAGAGAACTAAAAATAATGGGATAAAAAGATGAAAATAAAATATTTAGGGGCTCCTGGGTGGCTCAGTTGGTTAAGTATCTGACTTCGGCTCAGGTCATGATCTCACGGTTTGTGGGTTTGAACCCCGCATCAGGCTCTGTGCTGCACGCTTGCTCAGAGCCTAGAGTCTGCTTTGGATTCTGTGTCTCCTCTCTCTGCCCCTCCCCACTCATGATCTGTCTCACTCTGTCTTTCAAAAATAAATGTTAAAAAAAGGTATTTTTTATATATAAAAAAAGAAAATATGTAGTATGTAATATTCCTTCACAAAACTGTAGTAGTTTAGTTGGATCAGAGTAAGTATATCCTAATATGTCTATCAGAATGATATAGTACTGAAGAGATGGATTGTAAGATTAAAAATGACACCACTTAGAAATCTGTCCTTTACTATGGATCTTATGGCTCTATGCCAGTGAGTGATTTTTAAACTAATAGCAAGGATTTACCACGGGAGCTTGTTAAAAATGCAGACTTCCTGGCCTCAGTTCCAGAGATTTTGAATTCTGAATTTGTAACATCTGTGCTGGTGCTCAGGAATCTATCCATTTTAATAAGCACTGAAAGGAACGCCACTGCCAAGTAGTCAGAGATAACATTTTGAGGAATCCTCCAATATTTTAAACTCAACTAAGACCTTCACTTTATAAACAAGATAAAGGCCTTACTCAAGTTTAGTTCCCTGTCCCTGCCAGGCCGGCAGAGTTAAGTCTTCCTCTCCTGGGCTGTTCCCGTTGCTTCAGCCTTTTCCACTATCTTGCTCCTAGCCACTTGCAAAGCCAGATTCTGTGATAAGGTCTTTCCCCTCCTCCTGGGCCCACACCGGGTTTGCACTGTTAAATTTTTTTTAGCATATCCTTTTCCACAACTGGAATAAAATCTCCCTGGGGAGCAACTGAGCTTTTACTTTTGTATCCCCTTCACAATGAGACATATGAATATTGTATTCCTTTTTACTGCCTTCAATTTGCAAGCTGTATGCTGCTTTTCTCCAAGTAAATACTCAGCACGGTACAAAGCACAGGAGTACTACATAAACGGGTGTTTCTATTTCTCAGTCTCATAAAGCAGTGTTTTCCTGTGGGTCACGCCTCACAATGAAATGTGAAACCAATCTGATGGGTTACAACTATCATTAAAGAAAAACATCATACAGTTTGATATGTGTGTGTTCATGGTGAGGGGGTGGAGGTTGGGGGGGTACTGTAATGAAAAATGTGTTTCTTATTGTAAGTTGCAGTCAAAAAAGTTAGAAAGCCACGATTTTGTTACTGTTGATAAACTTCTCCAACACCTCTATACCGAGGTGGGCAAAGACACTTTCTCACCCAATTAACACTGAACAATTTGATTAGTCATCCCATTCTTCACTCCCCAAAGCTTATTACTAGATTTATTTATTCACTCACTGCTCCATTCTTTTTTTTTTTTTTTAATGTTTTTATTTATTTTTGAGAGACAGAGACAGCATGAGCTGGGAAGGGTCGGAGAGAGAGGGAGACACAGAATCTGAGACAGACTTCAGGGTCTGAGCTAGCTGTCAGCACAGAGGCCGACGCGGGGCTCAAACCCACAAACTGCGAGATCATGACCTGAGCCGAAGTCGGACACTTAACCGACTGAGTCACCCAGGCGCCCCTGCCCCATTCTTTAAGTAAGATGGAAAAGGAGTCTTAAGTCTGATGAGCATTTTTCACAGGAAGCTGTCCTCCTTCAGACAGGTCATCTGAGTGTTATGATGCACTTCGGACGGGCTCCTGGAGCGCCTCTCAAGTCTATCTGAAATCCTGGACATCCCAAGCAGGGCTTTGAAATGTTCACAATCTGCTTCATCCACACAGGGTTTATGCTTATTAATGTGCGTGGTTTTTTCCAAAATCACCTTCTTCGCTTATTTTGGAGCCAGGTTCTCTACATCCACCATAACATTACTTTCTAGCAACCTCTGATGTGCTCAAAAAATGTAATTCTATATATTCGAAATCAGTCCTATTTCCTCTTCTAACTTAAGGTAGAACTCATACCGACAAAGTCATATCCGTTCCTAAGTTTTATTATCTTAATCAGCAGACAAATAGTGAACACTTATCCAGGCCAAATAGTGTACTAACTGTGACCTGTCACTTCTCTAATACGGGCTTATTCCAACAATACTCTCATTGCTGTAGTTTGAACTCAAATCTCACTTCCCCCAATAACTTTCTAAATCCCTTCAATGGAATTAGTCTCCCACTCTCCAAACCTCACTAACACTACTTGAACCCTTATGGCACCTGTCTACGCTCTATTAGCATAATTGATGAATCTGGTCTCCTACACTAGCCTCCGTGATTGATTCTCACTCCTATGTGTATACCTCCCACTGCCCGACACACAGCACAGTGCATTTTACATACTACAGGCTTGGTTACATCTACTTTGTAGTACTGAAAGGTAAAGAGCTTAATTTAGTGTATATAAGAATAGATTAGGAGCTATTTCTAATCCTGCACACCCTCCATTTGTAAAGTATTTTAAAAAACAAACTTCTGAAAGATATGATGGGAGATCCACGGGCAAGAGAGAATGTACAAACGAAAGAGGAAAGCATGATAAAATGGATGGGATGCTCTCCGCATTTCCACACGTGGTCTGGTAAATCGGTGCCTAAAGCTCTCAGACCGCACCATTCTGCTCTGTCATTGCCTTTTACTATTTCAAAACCTCGCACACCGCTCAAGCCGACTTAGCTCTCCCTCATGGGGCCACGTACCCCGAAGTGCATTAGGCAACGACTCCCTCTGCCTTACTCCTTCCTGTTCAGGCCTCCACTGGCCACATTCACAAGACTAAGAGTGGGCAACCATTTCCCTTAAACAGTTTCACTAAAATGGAAGCGCGTCTAGACCTGGGTACCTTTAATCCTCCGTAAGCCCCAGATCTTTTAGGTCATCGTATTTCCTCCACCGGCTACGGTCTCGATGTGACTTGAGGTAGACATCTGCCGTCCAGGCGCAGTCTCTGCACAACTTCCCAACACCACCTTCGGGAGGTCCCATCCCTCTCCACACATGCAGCCTACCCGGCAGGCCTCAAGGAGGGCTGGTGTGTAATTCCGGCGGTCAAGGTTCCCGAAAATGGCTTGACCTGCCGGCGCTTTTATTTAAACGTCCCCCACGCCGCCGTCTAACTTCCTTCCTCGAAACTAGTCTTCCCCACCCGTCCTATACTTCCTGAGTTTCCACGATTCCCCAAGTAGCGTGTCCACCGATCACCTCCTCCACCCGGGGAGAGCCCTGTCCCAGCTCCTGACGAACCTCACTCTTTGCCCTGTCCATACCCGCCGGGGGTGGGGGGGGGGCTGGGGGGGGGGCTGGGGCCCGGCCTCCCGCTCGCTCGAGGGTTTCCACGCCGGGCCCTGGCCCCTATTCTGCCGTCGCTCCCGCCACCCCTACTCACTTTGGGCTTCTCGGGCAATTTCTTCCGGTTCTTCTTCTTCTGCTCCTCGCTCCTGAGATTCTTCAGCAGGGCTACGTCGTCCGGGGCCGCGGCCGGCAGGGCCGCCGCCTCCTCCCGCTTGCGGGGCGGGCTCCTCCGCTTTTTTCGGGCGCCGGCACAAGCCGCGGCCCAGCCGTAGCAGAGCAGCAGCAGCAGCAGCAGTCCCAGCGCGCCGGTGCCCACCAGGATCACCCAGCCCGGGTACCGCTTCGGCTCCAGCCCCAGGTCGAGGCCCAGCTCGGTGCGCAGAAAGCCTAGGCCAACCGAAAGCATTTCCCGCAGCCGAGCCGAGCCCTCCTCGGCCTGCTGGGCCAGCTCGCCGTGCCAGCTCTGTGCAGCCATCTTCCCTCCGCCGGAGAGACTCTCAGGGTGACGCCGGGGCGCACAGACGCCGTCGAAGAGTCAAGGGAGGCGAGGAAGGGCCGGGCCGGACTGCCTCAGGCGGAGCGCATCGCGGCCGCCCCTCGCGCCGGAGCCGGGGATCGGCAGCCGCCGCCGCCAGGAGAGGGGGCTCCCAGTTTCCCCCTAGTCAGCCTCACTCCGCCGCCGCCAGGAGGAGGGGGGCGGCGGGATGGAGTGTCTCCAGTGACGGCCGCTAAGCGGCGTCTCGGCGCCAGGGCCAGGCCCCGCTGTCGCCCCTCGGCGGAACAATGGCGGCTCCGGCCGCGATCCACGCCGCGCGCGGGGGATGGCCGCGGGTCACGTGGGCACCATGGGCGGGACGTGGGTGTCACGTGGGCAGGGCGGGGCGGGAGCCGTTGGGTCGAGGGCGCGGCTCTTGCGGTTGGTGGTGACCAGTCCTGGCCTAGTGGAGGCTCCCGAGCCTGGGGATCGCTGACCTTGGACGGGAGTCTGGGAGGGGTTAACAGCAGGAAGCCCCCGCCGGATGGCTAGTGCCGCGGCGTTAGGAGACGTGGCGCTTTGAATGGGTCCAAGGGAGGGGCTTTCGAGGAAGTCGGAGAGGGGGTGGGGGCAGAGAGGAGTGGGTGAAGAGTGTGGAAGCGGGCCAGGGGACTAGGTCGAAGTCGCCCTAGCAGTTGTAGGTTTTCTCCATTCTTTTTCCGGGAGCCGTGTTGGGGTGGAATCAGCGTCTTCTCCCTGGGTCACACGGCTAGATGCTTCCAGGGTAAGCTCAACTGAGTTATGAAGCCGGCACTCCTCTTGAAAGGCCTAGGTTTCATTCACAAACTGGCTGTTTCTCTTCAGGGCCAACTAACATACTGCGTGCCTATCATTCGCTAGCCTGGCTCATTCACACTTGCTCTGGGTGTTCCCCAGAATTCAAAACTTGGAAAGCCCGTGGGCGGCACTATTTTCCTACTAATTTGTAGCTTTAATAAGAAATAACCGGAGAGGCACACTGAACTGTGTTTACACGTAGAGGTAGCTCCCCCCCACCCCCACCTTGTGTTTTATTTTAAGCTTTCATACAAGACCACAAAAAGGCGTTTGAAAAAATTCTGTTTTAATAATCTGTCTTGACCATGTCTGGGTAGACTTAAGAAATGAATTGCCTTTTCAGATTTTAATTACAAAGATGATGTTTGCAGGAGGCCTTCGGTTTTGTTTTGTTTTTCCATTTTGCTACATGGAAACTTTAATCGTTAAGCAATAGCATATAAGCAGGTGCCTTGACGGGGCCAATTACAATTGATCCTCGAACAACTCAGGGGTTGGGAACACTGACTCCTGGGCAGTGGAGTAATAACCCTTGACTCCCCCAAAACTAATTGCCTACTGTTGACTGGAAGCCTTACCAAGAATAGGAACAGTCACCCAACACATTTTTTGTATGTTATATGTACCGTTGTCTTAAATTAAGTCTTAAAGTAAGGTAGAGAAAAAAAAATGTTAAGGAAATTGTAAGGAAAGTACATATCCAGTACTGTACTGTTTATTTGTTGAAAGAAATGCATATATAACTGGACCCACGCAGTTCAAACTCGTGTTTTCAAGGGTCAATTGTACAGACTTTGTCAAAGAATAGGAAGGGGGTAAGATTAATAAGCACCTAATACCGAAAATGTATAAAGTAGTATTTTGACCTACTTTGCAAGAGTATTGTAATTCATGTTGTGATTAATGGGTGGAAGGGAGTTTTGTAAATAATAATAAAAATAAACTACTCTTGCTAAGCTTTTATAGACTTATAATTAAAGACAGTGTAAATTACAAGGCCTAAAACTTTGAACATGTCATTGGGCTCTGCTTTAATTCTAAAAGGTTCCAAATTTTGTTTATATTTATGAAATTAGATTTATAATCCCATACTTAACATTTTGTTTCCAGAGACGGGAAATGTGATGACTTTCCTAAGAGGTTCCACTGCCCATTCTAGGTTAACACCTGTGGATTTTTGAATTGGGCCAGATTATACAATAATAGTAGCAGGATTTCCCTATTCCTTTGGCAGCCTAGCAAGTATTGATTATGTAAAATCATTTCAACTTTCTTTTTTTTTCTGTGACTATCCCTAAAATGCCTTTAAAAAAACTTTAAAATAAATTTAAAAGTTTACTTTGTTTAGTAATACAGATAGCATCATTTTCTTTTCTTTTTTAATGTTTTATTATTTATTTTATTTATTTTTAAAATATTTTTTATTTATTTCTAGGAGAGAGAGAGAGACAGCGTGAGCAGGGGAGGGTCGGAGAGAGAGGGAGACACAGACTCTGAAATTGGCTCCAGGCTCTGAGCTGGCAGTCAGCACAGAGCCCGACGCAGGGTTTGAACCCACGAACCACGAGATCATGACCTAAGCGAAAGTCAGACGCTTAACCGACTAAGCCACCCAGGCGACCCATAATGTTTTATTATTTATTTTTAGGAGAGAGAGGGAAAGCGCAAGCGGAGGAGGGGCAAACAGAGGGAGACAGAATCCGAAGCAGGCTCCAGGCTCTGAGCTGTCAGCACAGAGACCAACCCGGGGCTCGAGAATCCACAAACTGTGAGATCATGACCTGAGTTGGAGCCCACGCTCAACCGAAGGAGTCACCCAGGCGTCCCAGCATCATTTGCATATACAACTTAATAGTCCTCTTTCCAAGTATTATATATATATAATATGTAATATTATATATACATAATATATGTTTTACATATATATTTTAAAGTTTATTTATTTGTTTTTGAGAAAGAGAACACAAGCGGGGAAGGAGGGGCAGAGAGAGAGAAGGAGACAGAATCTGAAGCAAGCTCCAGTCTCTGAGCTGTCAGCACAGATGCAGGGCTCAAACCCAAGAACCGTGAGATCAGGACCTGAGCTAAAGTCGGATGCTTAACTGATAGAGCCACCCAAGTGCCCCTCAAGTATTTTTATTTTAAAAACAGAAATAAGTTATACACTATTTACTGTTTTGCACTTAACGTGGTCATGGACATTCATTTCAGTCAATAAAGCCCATCTAAAACCAGGAACACACCTGTAGTTCCACAAACTGTAGCAGAATGAAGTTTAAGTTTAAATGAAGCAATGATTTGAAAGACTCCAGGCAAAGCTGGTTGTGTATAAAGGAGTTATCAGGCCTGACCCAAGTAGACTCAAAATCCTAATTCCATGAAGATGGCAAAGTTAAGATAAACGTGAAATGTTTCTGAAACCTCTTACCTGAAACGTGGGTTGGGATTAAAAAACTGCTTTATCCTATTTTTTTTTTTTTTTAAGTTTATGTTTGAAAGAGAGAGAGCTGGGAGGGGAAGAGAGAGGGAGGGAGAGAGAGAGAGAGAGAGAGAGAGAGAATCCTAAGTAGGCTCCATGTCACCAATGTGGAGCCTGATGTGGGGCTCGAACCCACAAACCCTGAGGTCATAACTTAGTCAAAATCTAGAGTTGGTCACTTAACTGATTGAGCTGCCCAGGCACCCCCCACCCAAAAAAAACCCCCTGCATTTTCTAAGTGTCAAAGTAACTCATACAATGGAATATCACTTGGAAATAAAAAGGAATGAATTACAAATACATGCAACAACATGGATGAATCTGCACATAATTATGCCGAATGAAAGAAGCCAGGATAAAAGAGGACATAGAGTATGATTCTGTTCATATAAAACTAGAAAATGTGAAGTACAGAGACAGCAGAGAAACAGTTACTTGTGGGGAGGAGTAGGAGCAAGAAGTGGGAGGGAGAGATTACCAAGGGGTACCAGGAAGCTTCAGGGAGTCATGGATATGTTCATTACCTTCATTGTCATGGTTATATGACTTATCAAGTTGTATGCCGTAAGTATTAGAGTTTATGTTGCTATAGCTCAAAAAAAAAAAAAAAAAAGCAGTTCAAGGAAATGTTTAGAAAGTGAACTACAGGGCTCAGAGCCTTACAAGAGTGGGGTGTTCCGTTCTTACTGAGGGGATTTCTAACAAAATGTTTGCCAATCTACTATTTTTAAAAAACTAGGTTTCTCAATACTATGTCCTTGATGTTTATTAACAAAAGCAGTTTTTATAGTTTAACACTGTAAATATTCACATACTCTATTGTCTGGCTCTACTGTAATTTAACATACTTTATTGTTAGATAGTTAGATTACAGGGGGTTTTGTTTTTGTTTCTTGCCACTGAATGCAATTCTGGCATGAAGCAAATCTTTGTGACGATCCATAATTACTTCTTAAAGATAGAATCCTAGCAGTGTAATTGCCTGAGTCATAGCCCACAAATGTAATCTAACCCTTTTAATTACGAAGTTTTAAGGGACCTGAAGAAGTTCTACTCAAAGCCTCTCATTTCACTGGAGAAAAAAAGAGAGCTTCAAAGCGTTGTCATACCCTAGAGTCAGAGTGGAAATCAGCCTTCTCATTGCCTTTGACCCCTTGCCTGCTCCTCTTTTTCAGTATACTCTGTGATCAGCTCTTGACATTAGAGTGTGTATCTATGTTCAGGCTGAGTTGCTAAAACAAAAGATTTATTTTCCCATGGTTCTGGAAGCTGGAAATCCAGGATCATGGTGTCAGCATGGTCAGTTTCTGGTAAGGACTCTCTTCCTGGCTTGCAGAAGGCCACTTTCTTGCTGTGTCCTCACAAGGTAGATAGAAGGCCCCTGAACTCTGGTCACATAAGGATACTAATCCTATCAGATCGGAGCCCTACCCTATGACTTCATTTAACCTTAATTATTTCCTTAAAGGCTCTGTCTCCAAATACAGTTACACTGGGGGTTAGGGCTTGAACATATGAATTTGGCGGGGTGGGGTTGGGGGGACACAAACCTTCAGTCCATAACTGCACTCAAGGAAGCTTCCACTCAAATAGCTCTTCTTTGAGGGCTGATGGAAGGAAAATGTTGACTTGGTTCTTCAAAATGTAGACTACTGCCATTGTAAACTCCTGGGCCACAGGATTAGACACCAAGAGGGTGATTTTACAGTAAAGCAGTAAACTACAGTTTGAGTGTGCCAAGACTTTGGAACTATGGTCAGGAAAGGGCTATCCTTAGAATAAATTACTAAAAATTAGTAAATAAAGAATTATCTGCAGAAGTATCCTAAACAGAAAGATAATTTAGAAATATGTTGCTGAAAAGACCAGGATATTTCCAAGTCTCTTTAAAAGATCAGAAGATATGCTAAGAACCTGCATGGAAGTAAAAACCGGTTGAGGCATGAAGGTAGGGGCCAGGGGAGGCAGAGAGGACCGAATGTGATAATAAAAGCAAAAGTTACGGCGAATTCATTTGGTGGAATGCCATGCCACGATAAATATAGCAAAGGAAATGTACATTCTGATACTGTGTATATAAAGTTTAAAGGACAGATTTATAAATAAAGATGTAAAAGCGTGCATGGGAATAATGAACACCAAATTGAGGATAGTGGTTATTTCTAGGGAGAGTGAGACAGAAATGAGACTGGAGTGAGTACACAGGGGACTACAAATGTATCATGTTTTATCTCAAACTAGGTTATGGATGCAAGTGTCTCCTTATATTATCTCTATATATGCCAGAAATACTTTATAATTAAATATAAGTGACAAAAATTAAATGACAAAAGCAATTGTTTGCACAGAGGCTGAACAAAATAACAGAGGCCCTCCTTGACTACCCAACTGTTGAGTCACTATTATCTTACAGTGGGGAAAAGGGTGTCAGACCATCTTAGCTCAACAGGTAGCTGCTAAGGTCATCTAACCCCCTTTGCGCTGATTTCATCCTCAGCACGCCACGCCCATGTGGCATCTCATATAGACTCTACCACATAACAGGGACTGAGGTGAAGAGTTGGCTTAAATATTCTGATCCTCTTAGCAGTTCCATTTATTGGCATAAATCATGCATTCTCAACAGACCAATGTTGCTCCCATGGGGGTGAAAATAAGTGGTTCTTGGGGCAAAAAATACTTTTAAAAAGGCATAACACACAGAATACACTAGATGCAAAGATATGCGACATATCTGTGGCATTACAAGTTCACAGGTGGTGATTAGGGAAATAAAACGACACTTAGAGGGGTGATCATTTAAAAATGGTTGAGAAATACTGGTGTAAAGGAAGAAATTGACATTCATTTTCATCAATTAGGCTCCCATGTTTTTGGTTAACGAGTCTCCTTGGGTCATTTCTTCAGTCATTTCTTCCTTGTACTTTTATTAAATTGCAACTGTGATTTAAATGCATATTGTCCTCAGAAATCTCAGAACCTAGTGAGTATAATGGACTCTTTTTTAAATAGCCTTAACACAAGATAGTATCGCTATAGTAAGTTAGTTTGAGCATGGGGATTATATTAGATGCTGTGATGCATGCCCCAGATGCCCCCTCAAGAATGAGGGACTTACTCCCCAACTCTGGGAGTATTAATAGAAGACATCCCTGAAGTAGGTGTCGGACTTTTGGGAAGATTACTGAGGAAAACTTCCTCAGCCAAGGTCATGTCTCCTTCCAGAGAGAGTCCTCAATAGCCTGGGAGTATAAAATCTTGACCTTCTTGTCCTCACTTGGGATTTATTTTATTTTATTTTTTAAAGTTTTTTTTTTTTTTTTTAGTTTGAACTTTTATTTCGAGAGGAGGAGAGAGACAGAGACAGAGACAGAGACAGAGAGAGAGCACATACATAGGGGAGGACCAGAGAAGGGGAGAGAGAATACTAAGCAGGCTCTGTGCTGATGGCGTGAAGCCTGACATGGGGCTCCATCTCAGCCCAAATCAAGAGTCAGACACTTAACTGACTGAGCCACCTAGGTGCCCTTATTTTATTTTATTTAATTTTTATTTAATTTTATTTCAGAGAGAATGAGAGAGAGAGAGAGAGGGAGAAAGCAGGGTAAAGGGGCAGAGGGAGAGAGAGAGAGAGAACCCCAAGCAAACTTCATGCTCAGCCCAGAGCCCAACACAGGACTTGATTCCATGACCCTGGGATCATTACCTAAGCCAAAATCAAGAGTCAGAGGCTCAACTGACTCAGCCACAGAGGTGCCCCCCTAACCTGGGACAATTTAAAGGGCTATCCCAGCCCCCGGAGCACTCCATGGGCTTGGCTGAGGATTGTTAGCACTGTATCACAGCTCAGTTTTCCCTTTTCCCAGTACTACTTCCTTCCCTCCTTTCCAAGGGCACCATTTCCGAGAGCACTTCCTTATATACCGATCTGTCTCAAAGTCTGCTTCCTAGAGAACACAACCTGTTAACAGGGATAAGATATATACACAAAATATTTGGTATTAGTAAGGAGAGAGAGATTATTTCCAGAATTCAGTGATTCATCACTTACATACAATATCCAGTGCTTATCACAATAAGTGCCCTACTTAGTACCTATCACCTAACTAGACCATCTCCCACCCACCTCCCTCTGTCAGTCCATAGTTTGTTCTCTATCATTAAGAGTCTCTTGTTTGTTTCCCTCTCTTCTCTTCCCCCCACTTCCCATATGTACATCTGTTTTGTTTCTTAAATTCCACATATGAGTGAAATCATATGGTATTTGTCTTTCTCTGATTGGCTTATTTTGCTTAGTATAATACATTCTATCTCCACCCATGTCATTATGAAGACTTCATGCTTTTTGATGGCTGGGTAATACATATATATATATGTATATGTATACATATACATATATATATATGCCATCAGTTGATGGACATTTGGGCTCTCTCCATAGTTTGGCTATTATTGATAATGCTGCTATAAATATTAGGGTGCATGTACCCCTTCAAATCTGCATTTTTGTATCCTTTGGGTAAATATCTAGTAGTGCAATTGCTGGGTTGTAGGGAGTTAGTTCTATTTGTAGTTTCTTGAGGAACCTCCATACTGTTCTTCAGAGTGGCTGCAC
The DNA here is from genome assembly GCF_003009895.1 of Hyaena hyaena. Classification (NCBI taxonomy): domain Eukaryota; kingdom Metazoa; phylum Chordata; class Mammalia; order Carnivora; family Hyaenidae; genus Hyaena; species Hyaena hyaena. The sequence goes on from NW_024081161.1 coordinate 988,887, forward strand.
CAGTTTGCATTCCCACCAGCAGTGCAAGAGGGTTCCCCTTTCTCCACATCCTTGCCACCACCTGTTGTTAATTTTAGTCATTATGACAGATGTGAGGTGGTATCTCATTGTGGTTTTGATCTGTAGTTCCCTAATGATGAGTAATATTGATAATCTTTTCATGTGTCTGTTGGCCATCTGGACGTCTTCTTTGGAAAAGTGTCTATTCATGTCTTCTGCCCATTTCTTAACTGGGTTATTTGTTTTTGGTGTTGAGTTTGATAAGTTCTTTATAAATTTTGGGTACTAACCCTTTATCAGATATGTCATTTGCAAATATCTTCTCCTATTCTCTAGGCTGCCCTATAGTTTTGTTGATTGTTTCCTTCTGTGTAGGTTAAGTCTTGAAGGATGAGTAGGATGAGAGAAGAGAGAGGGTGGAGATGAATTCTAAGCATGGAGACCAAAAAAAATAAAGGCTTGGGACATGAGAGAATATGGTGCATCTGGATTATGGTGAGCATTGCTGTAACTGGTGATAAAATCCTTAAGATTTTGGCAAGGGATTGGGGAAGATGGAATTTTCAAGAATGACTCCTATGCTTCTCCCTTCCAGTTGGACAGATGGTGGTGCCATTCACTGAAAAAGGGAATATTGGGAAAGAACTAAATCTGGCAAGCCAAGATTAGTAGTATGGTTTTATATGCATTGATTTTGAAGAGTACAAAATATCCAGATGAAGATAGGCAGGTGAATACATAGGTGTAGTCTCCAAAGCACAGATGAGAATCTGGAGGTGACTCTTCTTTGCTCTTCTTCACTCTAATCACACTTTTCATTCTTCAATCACTTGATGCTTTCTGCTCTTATAAGCCCTTTGTATTTGCTCTTCCTTGGGCTTTCCCTGGTTAATTCCTGCTCATTCTTCATATCTCAAATGAAACATCCTCCCACAGACTGTGCCTAACCACCAGATCAGGTCACTTCCTCATGTTACATATTTTCAGAGCACCACAAATTTTCATAGTATTTGTCAAAACTGTAATTTCACATTTATTCATAGAATTATTTTCTCTCTCCCTCTGACTATAATTTCCATGAGAACAAGAACTGTGTCTGGCTTTGTTCATCATTATACCCTGTACCTAGTAAATGCCTACCACATGTAAATGTTCAGGACATATTTAAAAGAACGGTTGATACTCATATTAATGGGAATAAAAACCCAACTGCCATTTACACATGAGGACAGATCCCTAACTGAAGGCATCAGTATTTTGTGCGTGACAGACTCTAAGATGCCCCCCAGTTATCCTGACTCTCGGTATACAGATCCTTGTGTAATTCCCTCCCCTGGAGCCTGGGAGAAGCCTGTGACTTATTTCTAATGATAGAACATGGCAAAGATTATGTTACATGAGACTGTAGCTGCCATCTTGCTAGAAAATACTATTTTCTCATCCATTGCTTGTTAGGTGAAATGAGCATCCCTGAGGAGAAGCACATGGGGCAAGAAACTGAGAGCAGCCTCCTCCTAGCAGCCAGCAAGAAAGCAAGGTGCTCAGTCGGATGATCCAGAAAGAACTAAATCCTGCCAACAACCACATGAATTTGGAAACAGAATCCTCCCTGATAAGACTCCAGTGCTGGCTAACATCCTTTTGAGGGGTACCAAAGCAGAGTAGCCAGTTAAGCTGTATCCATGTTCCTGATTCACAGAAACCATGATGTAATAAATAGGTATGGTTTTAAGTTAGCAAGTTTGTGGGTATATTGTTTGATAGCAACAGATAACTAATTGTGGGATTTTGGTACCTGATAGAGGGTGCTGCTGTAATAAATCCCTGAAAATGTGGGAGTGGATTTGAAACCAAGCAGTGGTCAAAGGCTGGGAAAGTTTTGAGGAGCATGAAAGGGAAATTGTCTTGAATAGTTTGTGAGAAGAAATAATGGACTTTAATGACAGTGCCCAGGAGGCTTAAAAGGACACAAGGAACATGTTTTTGAATTATTTTAAATGTTTACTTGTATTAAGAGAGAGTGAGAGACAGAGACAGAGCGCAAGCGGCCAAGGGACAAAGAGAGTGGGAGACACAGAAGCAGGCTCCAGGCTCTGAGCTGTCAGCACAAGAGCTACACACGGGGCTCGAACTCATGAACTGTGAGATCATAACCTGAGCCGAAGTTGGACGCTTCATCGACTGAGCCACCCAGGTGCCCCAGGAATATATTTTACATATTTTTGGAATGGACATCTTTGGAGGAAGGGAACTTTTTTTTTTGTAATAGTAGAAAATTTAGCCAGATGTCTTCTGCAATAATGTGATAAGCAAGACCTGTAAGTGACAAACATAGATATGTAGTCATGAAAATTGTCAAGCAAAAGTGTTGAAGGTGCCACTGAGTTTCTTCTCGATATTTATAGTAAAATGCAAGAGAAGAGAAATAAGAGAATAACTATGAAACAAAAGAAGCCAGAATTTGATAATTTTGGAAGTATTAACCTCTTCAGATGGGAAAAGATATTAAAATGGAGGACTGGCTTCTTTTTTTTTCCTCAATGTTTGTTTATTTTTGAGAGAGAGGCAAACTGCAAGCGGGTGAGGAGCAGAGAGAGGGAGGGACAGAATTGGAAGCAGGCTCCAAGCTCTGAGCGCAGAGTCTAATGTGGGGCCATGAACCTACAAACCATGAGATCATGGTCCAAGTCAAAGTCAGACGCTTACTGACTACCCAGGCCCCCTTGGAGGATTGGCTTCCAAGTGCTGACTGAGAAAGTGGCATGGAGAAAAAGCTGAAAGTGTGACTTAACCTTTTGTTAAAACCTCAGAAAGGTTGAAGGATCATACTATTCAGTCACACGAAGGAGCTTGAGAGAGATTAAGAGCATGCTCCATGGAAACTCTCAATTAACCCATCTGTCTTCTAGGAAGTTTAAGAGCATTTTTTTTTCTTCAGCAAAATCAACAGGGGCCCAGGGTAGAGAAGGCCTTACCCAGAAGAGATTTTGGATTGGCTTTTGTCCAGTGGAATGAACCCCAGTGAAATTCAGAGTTGACCCACAAAGTTTATGAGAAAATTGCATCACCAAAACACTGCCACTTTGGACTGAATGGGAAAGAGACAGGGCAAAAATGAAAAGAAGGTGTTGGACTTCCCAAATTCTACTGGCAGGAGTCAGGCTGAGAAAACCACGTAGACTGCCAACTTCTGCTACTTCCATGAAAAGGAACGGAGATTCAGAACATGGAACCAAGATTCTAGGCGGTGGAATCAAGGACCACAGAAAACTATCCTGAGACCTTGAAACCTAACTAAAGAACATCCAACATTTGCTGAGGCGTACTTCTGAGTTACTCGAGATCACTGATGCTTTTGTACCTACCATTTCCCCTATTTGATTGGCACTGACTTAGCTGTTTTCCTTTGCCTGTCACACCACTGTCTGTTAGGTGTCTAGGAGGAAGAAAAAATGTCTCTTTAGTTTCACAGTCCCCCTAAATTGAAAAGAACTGTGCTCCAGGAGATAGATATACCTACCAAAACTACACCTGAGTAGCTTCCTCTGTAGCAGGACCTGATTTAGATGATGAGATTCTGAACTTTGAGCAGATGCTATAATGGGATGAAACTCCTGAGGGCCTTAGGAGAGGATGATGTTCCTTAGGAGAGGAAGTGATGTGAATCATTGAGGACTAGAGTGGGGACTGTGGGAGGCATTTTCCTAGATGGCCCCTAATGATCTCTGCCTTCTGGCATTTATGACTTTGTATCATCCCATCCCCTTGAATAACATGATCATAAGAACCAATAAATAGACCACTTCAACACTGAGGGAATGTCATTTCTATGATCAGATTGCAAAAGATTCTGAGTTCCATCGGGCAGGCAGACTTATTCCCTTGATGCTTTTGAAGAAGCAAGTTGCCATGTTGGAGAGGCACATGTGGCAGAGGACCGAAGGGCAGCCTCTGGCCAATAGCCAGCCACAAACCCAAGCCCTCGACCCAACAACCCAAAAGAAACAGAATCCTGCCGACAGCCTTGAAAGGAGGCTTAGAAGCAAATCCTCCCTTAATTAAACCTTCAGATAAGCCCCCAGCCCTGGCTCATGGCTTGACTGCAGTGAAAATGTTGAGAGAACTTAGAGGGACCCAGTTCAACTGTGCCTGAACGCCTGATTCTCAGACCCCGTGAGATAATCCAATATGGTTTCAATTGCTAGGTTTGTGGTAATTTGTTACACAGGAGCAGAACTGATACACCTCTTATATTGCCAAAGCTGGAAAAGATGGACAAGCCCTTGTGTTTGCAAGGCTGCAGGCGAACAGACATTCTCAGGTGGTGCTGGCGAGAGTACACACTTTTGGCAATGTAAATTTAAGAACATTCAGGGCCATCTGGGTGGCTCAGTCAGTTGACCGTCCAACTCTTGACTTCAGCTCAGGTCATGATGTCTGAGTTCGTGAGTTCACGCTCTGCATTGGGCTCTGTTCTGACATTGCCGAGCCTGCTTGGGATTCTCTCTCTCCCCCTGTCTCTCCTCCCTTCCCCCACTTGCGCTGTCTCTGTCTCTCTCAAAATAAAAATAAGATAAAACTTTGGAAAAACAAAAGAAAATTCACCAGCTCAGAAGGTGGATATTTTTGACCCAGCTAAGTTCATTGCTAGGAAATTGTCCAAAAGAAATAATTGGACAAATATACAAAAGTGAAATCACATAGTCATTACACTGTAGCTTATTCTCTCAAAAAATTATATGCGACCCAAAGTGGTGATTCTTTGAATACCTTGTGACATATATAGGGATAGGATATTATGCAGCTATTAAAGGATATGACCTATATCTAGGTATGTCAGTTATTCACCGCTAAGTGAAAAAAATCAGGTTACAAAATAGCATGTTTAGTAGTAACATTAATATTCTAGAATGTGTTTATGTATATCCATGAATAGAAAGACATCTGGAAAAATATTCCCCCAAATCTTTTTTTTAAGTTTTTATTTATTTAGTTTTGAGAGAGAGGGCATGAGCAGTGGGGCAGGGGCAAAGAGAGAAGGAGAGAGAGAATCCCAAGCAGGCTCTGTGCTGTCAGCACAGCATCCAATGTGGGGTTCGAACCCACGAACCATGAGATCATGAGCTGAGCCGAAATCAAGACTCCAATGCCTAACCAACTGAGCCACCCAGGGCCCCCCCTAAAATCTTTATAATAATATATAGCAGCCATGTATAGGCACTAGAGTTTTTCAGTGGTTTTTATTTTTTCTATATAACTTCAGAACTGTTTGAATATTTTATATGAACATGTATTCTCCTTTTAATCAGAATAAAATAAGGGTTCTTTTTGCCTTGTAGAAGCTTAACCTACAGAATAATTTTGCACCATATCATATAAACAACCTCAAAAATCATAGAAAGAGAATGGCATAGCTATATCTATATGCTCAGGGAAGCCAATGAGTTTTGGTGACATTTAAAATCTGAACAGTGACTAAGAATGGAAACAAACTTTGAATCATACAAATTCATTCACTGTCTACCAGGTACAGCTAAAGCAGTGGGAGCTATTTTCTATGGTACATGTTTCGGCTTCACAGGTGAGCTGGGTCACAGAAGGAATCTATTCAGAGAGGCTAACCTCTGTCTTCTGAATCAGTCTTGTCTTTCTTCTTCCTAAAATAATTTTTTATTAACCTTTTAAAAATTGGAAAGAGGCTTATTATTGACCCATAGGAAAATTTCTCCCAAGAGGATAATCATTTTCTGGGTAATGTATATTAGTTAGTATAATTTAAGTGGAAAATGCCTTCTTGCGAGATGCTTCCTGAGAGTTATAGTATTTATTTAAGTATTACGTTTCACTGAGGCCCACTTTGCTGAATCGTGTCAGTACTAAATTTTGAGACATGCCAACCCGTGTCATTTATTAATATAACCCGTGGCTTCCAAAGTTCCAGTCAAATTTTAAGATTGATTTCTTCACCTGTGAAACCTTTATTTCCTCAAGGAAAACTTCTTTAGAGGGTGATAAGTAGACTCTGCTGAAAGAGGAAAAAAATAATACCTCAAGCCTCATTTGAGACCTCATGTCCCTAAAGATGAGTCGTAGCTCATCTGATGGCAAGCAAAAAGGAGAGATACAGGTGCGCTTGCTGGGAAAAGCCAAAGTGTTTATGCAAATTAGTAACCTCAGATACTCACAAGGAACCGACATTGTAATCTAAAAAAATAAACATTGACAGTTAGCAAGTTTATTACTCCAACGTGGCCTTACTGTATATAATAAATTCTAAATTTGATGAATTACTGGAAGCCAATTAGTTTGTGTGTGCACGTGTGTGTATGTTTTGTTAAAGCTTAGAATATGGTACAAGTGAATTGCAAATATGAAGTACGGTTGCTATTTGGAGAAATTTCTTTGCTCCATGCTGTGACCCTTAATCTTGACGAGCCGTGTGGCGAAGATGTATGACAGCTTCAACCACTTCAGTACAAATCTTCGTCTTCACCAAAAAGGAATATTTTTGATAAATAACATCTTTTTCAGATAGGTATGTTGTGACATTATTCTCTTGTAAAACTAGCAACCAAAAGTTGCACTACAAATACATAATTACTTTAAAATACTGTTTGATAATTGTATCCGGTTTGGCCAAGACAATTATCAGCTTCTTGGGGTGCCTGGGTGGCTTAGTCAGTTAAGTGTCCGACTTCAGCTCAGGCCATGATCTCACGGTTCATGAGTTCGAGCCCCAAGTTGGGCTCTGTGCTGACGGCTCAGAGCCTGGAGCCTGTTTCAGATTCTGTGTCTCCCTCTCTCTCTGACCCTCCCCTGCACATACTATCTCTATCTCTCTCTCAAAAATAAATTTAAAAGAAAAGCAGTTTAAAAAAAAAAAAGACAATTATCAGCTTCTTACTCTTCTCCTGTGAACGTCAAATGAAATCTATGTTTGTGAAAGGGATGATATATGCAAGTTTACCAAGCAGGCAATTACTTTATGATTCTTGCCCTTAAGAGGTTCTTTAGTTCCCCGTGTGCACTTTGTCTGCAATAAGAGTAAGAAAACTCCCATTAGTGCTTTAGTTATAGCCTTCTCTTCCAAATAGACTTACTTCAATCACTGGCAGGAAGAACTAAGAAAGAGATTAACAACCTTTGCCCAAATTATGCCTTAAGAAATAATGACGCTTTTAATTAAAACAATAGGGTAGAGTGATGACGAGGAGTTACATGGACGAAGGTTTGGAATAGAGAAATGATGTGTCTTTGGAGAATTCTACTGAACTAGAGCTGAGGACAGGCGTCTGAGAGCAGTGTCTGTGTGCTGGGAACTAAAGTAACAGGATGTCCTAATCAGCTCAAGCTGCCATAAAAGAATATCACAGACCGGGTGGATTAAACAAAAGAAATTAATTTTCTTAAAGTTCTGGTGACTGGAAGTCTGTCATCAAAGTGCAAGCAGAGTTGTCTTGTCTTGAGGTCTTTCTCCTTGGCTGGTAGATGGCTGCCTTCTTGTGCCTTCACATGATCTTTTGTCTGTGCGCAAGTGGAGGGAGAGAGAATTCTGGTGTCTCTTCCTCTTTTTATTCTCCTTCCTTCCTTCCTTTCCTTCTTTCTTTCTTTTTCTTCCTTCCTTTTCTTTCTTTCTCTTTCTTTCTTTCTTTCTTTCTTTCTTTCTTTCTTTCTTTCTTTCTTTCTTTCTTTCTTTCTTTCCTTCCTTCCTTCCTTCCTTCCTTCCTTCCTTCCTTCCTTCCTTCCTTCCTTCCTTTTCTTTCCTGTAATCTCTATGCCCAACGGAGGGCTTGAGATCAAGAGTCACATGCTCATGCTCTATCAACTGAGACAGCCAGGCACCTCTCTTCCTTTTTTTAAAAGGACACTAGTTCTACAGGATTGTGGTTACGCTTATGACAGCATTTATCCTGGTCACCTCCATAAAGGCCCTGTCTCCAAATGTAGTCATCTGGGGGTTAGGGTTTCAATATATACATTTGGAGTTGGTGAGATGGGGACACAAACATTCAGTCCATAACACAAGAGATCTGGGATTGTTCTACAGAGTCTTTGAGAGAAAGATACCATAACATTGATTTGCTATCATCCCTTCCTAGACCATAAGTCCCATGGGGACAGGAAGAGTGTCTGACTTGTGTACTACGGTACCCCTAGCACTTACTGCAGTGCCTGTTAGTACAAATATTTGTTCCACTAGTGCATTAATGAATGTGGTGACTGGAGAGTGGGGTGGAAGGGAGGTTGTCTCAGTGATCTGATAAGTGAGGTACCAAGTGCCTGAACCTGGTGGTGGTGGAAATAAAGTGAAAGGGTGACAGTGAGTAAAGATAAGCATTGACAATAAGAAGATGGGATAAAAGGGAGTGGAGGGAATAATCATAGATGTGATTATGTGACATGATGATCACTGTCCTATTAGGTAGAGAAATTGAGAGACTTTATTACTGTGAATCCTCATTTTGAACTGAGATGCCTCTTAGGACTTGCTAACAGTTTGTAAAACTGAAAGTTCTCATTCCTTCTCCCAGATGTCTCCTAAGGTTTCCCTGAAGGCCGTGTGATTCCTTTCTCTTCAAGCAACATTTAGAGCTTCTATTTTCTGACTTAGCACTCTCACCCAATTTTAGCAGCCCAGAGAGATCAGCAAGACTGGAAATACACATTTCTTCTCCTCTTTTAATAATACTACTTCTAGCTTTACTGCCTTTTATCTGTGGTAGCCACAGTAGAAATAGAAATTATAGTCATAGTGGGCATCACAGTGAAATAAAATTTCTAATCAGGCGTATTCTTCATTTTAAGATGATTCCTCTCCTCCTGACTGATTCCTTGTCTTTGTAATTTTAATAGCAATGACTCACAACTTCCTTTCTCAGCCTGTTCTCTAGCTGAGTTATTTGTGAGTGGAGATTTGCATTGAATAGCAATCTGCTTTCTGAAATTGCTGATAGTTACAACAGCTTCAGTTTATACGAGAAGCTTTTTGAACATGTCCATTCCCTCTTCCGAACAAACTATTCTTAGTCAACTTTAAAACTGAAACTCAACAGGTTGTTAAATATAGAATTAGAGTAATTTGTTTACATCTGCTAAGAGTATTTAGCAACAGGAAATAATTGTTTATCTCAAATAATTGAAACTCATTCTTCTAGCTTTTGCTCAAATTGCACCAAAAGTGAACTGTTTCGGCGCACTCCCGTAAGAGGTTATGTTCATTTTCTTTATGAGTAAACAGCAATGTGTATAACTTTTAGGATAGAGTTTGTTCACTGGATGTGGATTTTTATAGTTAGCCAATAAAATGAGCACTTTGAACTATTAGATGATGTCAATGCCCATCAATTTTAGCGAAGTTATCCTCTTTGTACAACAATTTGTACCATTCTTTGAATGTTTTATGGCTCCTTGACTTAAATACTCTGCAACAACTAGTGCACATGAAATAGCAATGAGTCACTGAAAGCAAGCATTCTAAATGTAATAAAATTGAGGGGCACCTGTGTGGCTCAGTTTGTTGGGCACCCGACTTTGACTCAGGTCATGACCTTGCAGTCCACTGTCTGTGGGTTTGAGCCCCGCTGTGTTGACAGCTCAGAGCCTGGAGCCTGCTTTGGATTCTGTGTCACCCTCTTTCTGCCCCTCCCCCACTCATGCTCTGTCTCTTTCTCTCTCAAAATAATAAATAAACATTAAAAAATTGAAAAATAAATATAATATGAATGAAATTGTAAGGTGTTTCAATTAGGATCCAGATTAATTTGTTTTAACAAAGGCTTACAGAGGTTTAAACAATATATAATTTTATTTTTTGCTTAACAGTCTGATTTATTTCACACATAATATTGGTATGTTGGCTCCCTCCATACTGCAGTCCCTTAAATATTAGCTCTGTCTGCTTGTTCCTAGGTGGCTTGCCAAGTTCTAGGCACCAAGATGGCAGAAGAAAGATATGTTTTCCACTTAAGGAGCACAACTCAGAAATTGCCATCTCTGCTCACATTCTACTGGTCAGAAATTAGTCAGATAGCTACACTTAGCCACAAGGGAGGGTGGGACATATGCTCAGCTGGAACCTAGGATTCTATTCCCTTAAGGAATATAGAAAGGTAGATATGATACGCCAAAAGTGTGACTCTTCGGTCTCCAATGAATGCTCATTGTACTAAGCTGGTTGACTGTGGATTCAACTGTGAAGGAAAGAAAACAGAGGCAAGACCATGCATCATTAGCAAAACATTGAAAGTATGTTATCAAAAACCAAATCTAAAAGATATAGTATAATTAGCTATTTTATAAAACTTATGGGTCACAGTAATTGAAGCTCTCCTTATAACTTGCAAGTTTATGGTTTGATTTTCAAAGATCTGGCCTTTGAATTTATTTAGAATAACACACTTATTCAACCTTCAAATGTACTTTTGAGTTTGTGTACAAGGAAGACTTGGTCATCAGGCATCATCAGTTTCTACTTTAACCAGAGCTGCTCTCAAGGAAAGCAGCATTTTCTAGTATCCCATTCTGGTGTGGCGCTGTCAATCTGCCTGGAGAAAGGAACAAGAGCACAGCCTGAGAGCAAGGGAAGTGTTAGAAACTGGTAGACTGGAGAACAAGATTAATGAAAGAGTCAGGGACTCCACTTTAGAAGGGAGAAGAGTCACATGATACTCTTCTGCTCTGGTCCATTTGAGGGCCTCAGAACCTCAGCAAGTGGTGAGGGAATGACTGGGGTGGCCATCTTGTTCAACACCAGAGCCACTATGGCTTGAGGTGTTTAATCCCAGACCAGAACTAAATAGCCATACACGTGGGGTTCTTTGAGGAATCCTCCAAGTCCCCCCCCCTCCATTTTATATTTCATTTAGTAGTCTACTATGCCCTTAGGGACACTAACAAATATGAAATACTACAGCTTCCTTTGGCTCTAGTGGCATGAATTTGCTACCACTAAAAACAATCCTTCAAGTTAAGTAATAAAAGTGAAGACATTGTCTCTGAAAGCTACTGTCTATTATATTTTTGGGAGGGCAAGGGAGCAGCATATTGTATCTCCAGTTTTCTTTAGCTCATAATCATTTATAACTGACATATTTATTTGATCAACTGTTTGCCACATTGGGATTAAGAGAAGTTTGAATAAGTATGCCAGGAACTGTACAGTGTGACTAACTGGGGGCTGTTTTGCGGGGGATAAGCTGAGGAGGGCAGGGCCTGGGAATTACATTGTACAGAGGCAGGTACCTTGTGACTATGGAGCAGAAAAGTAGGGGTGGCACACAAGTTTCATCCAGTGAAACATATTCTCCAAGGCTGCTCCTGCTCTGACATCTTCTAGGCTTAGGGTGTTTGGATTGGACACAACATACATTATTATGCTTGTCCCATTCACTGTGGCTTAGTAAATGGAATATTTTTTATCTTAATTTTTTCATAATTTATTCATAATTTTTTAGCTTCTAATACCACTGCAGTTTCAATCCTTTGATCTTTAAATAGATATATTATGATGAATTATAAATTTGGGTTAGAGCTTTTTCACTATAACTTTGATGAGGTTAGCCTCTATGAGAGGCCTATATCTTATGAATGGTACAGATCCTTAATGATATGTCTCTTTATCTAACCCAAACAAGTTTAAAAAAATAACCACATTTCCTCATGTATAAATGTTTTTATAAGCCTTTATGGGATTAAAGATAGTACCTTTAATAATGGATGAGAAGCTATCAATCAATGGGAAATGCACTGCACGTAGATTCAGAGGTCCTAGGTTGTTGTTACAGGTCCTGCTGAAATGATTTTGGAATATTTTTAATCAACTAGATTCCTGGTTAAAAACTTGCAATGAGAAATACACCCTCCCCATAATCAGAACAGTCATATCTACTGACTATGGGTCTAATCCCAGTGTTAGGGTATTGGGAAATAAGTATAATATTACTTCTGATGTAATTTCTCATGATCTTAATTCATCTTCTATGATATTAGAGGTTTGGATAACCTTTAAAGTTCTTTTCAATTCTAAAAACTCCTAGTGCATGGTCTGCATCATGGAAAAGGGAAGCCCAACCCAGAACTCGGAAAGTAGATGGGTTCAGTAACAGGTACTATGGTAAACATTCATCGTGCATTATTTTTTTTAATCCTCACAATTCATGAGGTAGGTATTATTATCATCTCCTTTTTATAGGTACAGAAACTGAGAATTATAGGTGTTAAGGAACTTGCCCAATATCCTACAACTAATGAGAGGTAGAGTTGAGATTTTGAATATAAGTATATGGGACTCCAGAGTTTGGGGGCTGAAGACTGTGCTTCTTTTTTTTTTTTTAATTTTTAAAAATTTTTAATGTTTATTTATGTTTGAGAGAGAGAGACAGACAGAATACAAGCAGGGGAGGGACAGAGAGAGAGGGAGACACAGAATCCGAAACAGGCTTGAGCTGTCATCACAGAGCCCGATGCAGGGCTCGAACTCACAAGTTGTGAGATCATGACCAGAGCCAAAGTCAGACACCTAACCAATTGAGCCACCCAGGCGTCCCATTAGACTGTGCTTCTTCTTAACTATTATGTAGTAGCAGTTTTGAGGAATGTTTAACTACCCAAAAGCAATAAACAGTATGATCAACAATTTTTACTCTATAACAAATGATGTAGCAGCAATATCTCTCTAGATATTTTCTATATACCTATTATTGTAAGTTTATAAGATTTGAAAACTGAAAGGGTAAAGTGACCTTTGAATACAAATAGCAAAATAAAGTCAGATTAAATAATTTTCCTTCAAATCTAATGAAATGAACAGAAGTAGTGAAAAAACAAAACAAGGCAACAATCCATGAACGAACAAAGGAGAACACCTTTCCAGCATAAACTTGAGTGTAAACTTCAGAGTGATGGCTAAGGCAAGTGACAAGTTGTGCTGTGGCTCCTTTCTTCACACCTACTTGCCAGGAGCAGTACTGAGAACTCTGAGCATTTGTATTAGTGTCATCCACTGTGGACAGAAGCAGTCTGAGGAAGCAAGTAGGTAGCCCTGGTAAGTAAAGGGAAGCGTTTCAAGTGTAACTGACCCGACTTCCCTCCATGGGGCCTTGACAAGGGCAGGAAGGGCTTCTATAGCTTCTGATTCTCCAGGCCCCTGGAGTGGGGTGGGGGTAGGATGAATGAGAGGCTTATCTCCACAGCTGGGTGGGGGAGCCACTGGTATAAGATGTTTAACTGGACTCCAAAGGAGAAATTAGAGGCTCCCCCTACCTAGTATGGGTCTGCCCTCACTCACATGCCTCCCGTCACGCCCTCAGCTAAAGATACGTGGATTGAAAGCAACTCCAATACGTTGAACTAGCTCCATATGGGGCAGACAAACTGGTCCTAAATAAAGTGGAAGCCTTATACCAGACCAAATAAGAAGTTAGGACAGAGCTAGCTAATGAAAATGAAAATGAAAAAAAAAAAAAAAAAATGGCATGGCAGTACGTAAACACCTTAAAAAGATGAAAGAGAAGGAAAAGAAAAATGAGAGAAAAAACATGATACAAAAAGATATGTTTTAAGGGGGAGAATGGTTTTTAAAATAATAAAAATACAGCTTTTTCAAATAAACAAGATTCCCCAAGAGAGCTTTAAGGTACAGAATCACTTTATGATACCATAATTCTATAAAACTAAGGCCCTAAAATGAGATAATAAAATAACAGAAAGAACTCAACAGGGACATTTCATAGCTAAGAAAACTAGTTGCTACTTCGAAGAGCACTGTGAAAGATCTAGTAAATTATTTAGGAAGAACAAGGAAACAAGAGAGACAGTGGTTGAAAATAAAATTAGTGGAATGGAGGAAATGCGTGAAATAATCAGTGAATGCAGAGAAAAGGGGCAAAGAAATTAACTTACATAGAAGGCAAGCAGTATGGAGGACAGAGATCCACCAACACAGACAACAAATGGAATAGGAAAGCTCGTTAGAATATGTAATAAAAGAAACTTTCCCTGAAATTAACCAATGAAATCTTTAGCTATAAGAGCACTCAATATGCTAGAAAAAATTGATACGGCACAATAAACATGCAGACATACTTTGGTTAAGTTATTGAAATTAACAAATAAGAAAAGAAATCTTTAGCTATTCAGGAAGAAAAAAGTCAGCTATGAGCAAAAATTAGGATTGCATTAGACTTCTCAGCAATATTCAAAGCCAGAACATGATGGAATACTATTTATAGACTTCTGAGGACAAGAAATTGTGGGACCCAGTCAGAAATTGTTTGGTTATAAAGTCAGCAAGCAGGCTTTCTCAAACACGGAAAAATACTTGGAAAGTAGTGTTTAGAATCTGGTGTGTAAGAGATACAAAATCTGAGAGACTTTCTTGGGAAAACAAAACAAAACAAAATAAAACACATTTGACATTGAAATCCTGCCACAGAAATGAATGAAGATCAAGAATTTAGGATTGGATCCATTTTTAAAAAGGACAAAGGTGAAGTAGGAGTATTGCAGTTACAGATCACAATGTGATGGTTTATAACCTGGCAAAGTAAAAAATATAAGCAATGAAAAATAGAACAGGGAAAAGTTTAAGTGGGAGGAATAACCAAAGTGTATCACTTCATCATTCAGAGCAGAGTCAATTCATAGTGTCTCAAAGTAAACCACATAGTTAAAAAACAAACAAACAATGAAAGAGCAGCATCATTTCCAAGGCTTTGATTTTTATAATCTCTTTGCTTAACCTAAGAGCCAGCAAGCATATATGTGCCAGATTCACTTGCAGCTGTGTTTTGGTTTTGTAAGGTCACTTAAGTGTTTTTACCTATTTAAAAATATGAATGTTTTTAGGTGGGGAGTGAACTTGCCGGTTAACCCCTATTTTCTGTCTCATGTCATCCTTTTAGGGATCAGCCTGTGGAGGACTCTTTAGGAACTGAAATCTCTTGTGGAAGAATTATGTACCTGAACTTCAGTAATCACTAGTATAAGATGAAATAGTAATTGATCAATAGATCTATTCCTCTCATTCGTTTTGTACAACAAGGTATTTTTCTCTGGCACAACAAATGGTATTTTCCCATATGTTCTAATGACAGAAACCCGTCTCTTGGCAAAGCACTGATTCCTTAACTTGGCTACCACCAGGCGGTGACTTCATTGGCAATCAGAAGTGATACAGAGTACTTTCCTGACAGATTCCTTTTACCACATAGGAACACTTGAGGGAAGCTTCTCCTTAGGCACATCTTTCTTATTCTATTTAAAGCCTCAGGGCTTAGCTGTTGTCACCTGCTAGCTATTTCTTTGGGTCAGTTTTAACTTTCAGCCCTTTAAATAGAGTGCAGATTGGGACTGAAAAGGAGCCAGAAGGAACAGCTGATTGGCTGTGAAGTCCCCGTGGGGAGGTTCTGACACCGGCCTTAGAGGCTGAGCTGGTCATTCCAAGAAAAACTGCGTGGGTGGCCCCAGGGGCTGCTCTGATGGCTTTAGGACGGGCATCTGATGGACACTGGAAGGACTCCAGCAGGAGACTAGAGGGCGGGTGCTACAAAAACCCAGCAAGATTCTTAAGTGCTTCCACATCCAGGTGCCAGGTCACCTCTTCAGCCATTTGCTGATGGCAAAAGGCACGACCTCAGAAAGGCAAAACTAGGCTTTTATTTAAATTAAGTCCTACATTAATCAAGAGAGAGATGCCTCTCACTCTTAGATTTTTAATTCATAGATATTCCCATATTTAGAAGGTGTTCCATAAGAGAGGATAAAGGCTGGACGGTTTAATGGTGGCAATGAGAATGGGGGGGTGGGCTTGTGGGGAGAGTTTGTACCTACCTGCTCCCCTCCCTGTTCCCATGGCCGCCATCATATAGTCAGGCCACAGGAAAGGAAGAACCAGGGTTTGTTTCCTGAGTGGATGTGGGAACAGAGAAAGAATCAAGCTCCGTAACTTCAACAGCAGGTAACACAAACCATGGACAAGTTGAGGGTTTTATACACTTAACATAAGGTGTTCTCACTTGCACACTTACTGATTTGGTAGTTAATACCATTGCAGTCAGAGCATTTCCTTTAGTGAGAAGACATTTCTCTGCCTTAGCAGTGCTTCCAATGACAATTCTCTTAGGATAACCTCTGAAAGCCCCGGACAGATTACCAACTGCAGATGGACCCCTTGTACATAGCATTTTTCTTATGGAAAAGAGTTCATGAATGTGTGTGAAGCTGATCACCATTAACCTATTGACTTACTCCAAAGTTTAGCACTCAGAAAAGTAAATTGTTTGCTACTAAAATATTTCAGGTGGGGCGCCTGGGTGGCTTAGTCGGTTAAGCTTCCGACTTTTCGCTTAGATCATGATCTCACGGTTCGTGGGTTCCAGCCCCGCGTCGGGCTCTGTGCTGACTGCCAGCTCGGAGCCTGGAGCCTATTTCAGAGTCTGTATCTCCCTCTCTCTCTGACCCTCCCCTGCTCACACTGTCTCTCTCTCTCTCTCTCTCTCTCTCTCTCTTTCTCTCTCTCTCCTAGAAATAAATAAAAATATTTAAAAAAAATAAAATATTTCAGGTATATAGAGCCACGGATGTGTACTTTTTCACCCTTTGCATGGAGATTGTTACCCTCATTCTGTATGCCATTCTGTAATGTCCTTCGAGTTTGGTTGAATTTAGTTGAGTTTGGTTGTCCCTGGGGGTGATTGTATGAGAAAAAAACAGCCCCTTTCCTTCTGTGTCTCCTTTACCACTCACACAGAACACTTCACTTCCGACACTTCTTCTTTGTAAATGCTTATTTATTTATTTTGAGAGAGACAGAGAGAAATCGTGTGTGGGGAAAGGGCAGAGAGGGTGAGAGAATCCCAAGCGCAGCGCCCATCATGGGGCTCAAACCAACGAACCTCGAGATCATGATCTGAGCCGAAACTGAGAGTCCATTGCTTAACCAACTGAGCCACTCAGGCACCTGCATTTCTGACATTTATGGTCACCAATGTGTGGGAGTTTTCTCCCGCCAAGTACTTCTCTGCAGCATCAGCTGGGTGTTTCCTTAATTCTGGCACTATCTTCCTGAAAATAGAATCAGCTCCCATAGGTTAGGGGCTCAGTCCCATAAAGCTGCTCCCCACTTCAAATGCCAATCACAGGTAGTAGGTGTCTAGGCCATCCATAACTTGTGTCTGATGTGGCTACACATTGGAGGTTTCCATGACCTCATCTTCCTTGGATTTGACTATTTGCTAGATTGGCTCACAGACCTCAGAGAAACACTTAACTTACACTCACCAGTTTATTAAGGAATATGATAAGGGATAAGCAGCCAGATATAGAGAGACATAGGGCGAAGTCTGGGACTGTCCCGAGCCCAGGACTTTCTCTCCTCATGGAGCTAGAGCGCGTCACCCTCCCGGTATATGGATTTGTTCACCAATCCAGAAACTCACTGAATCCCATACTCTTTAGGATTTATGGAGTCCTCATCACGTAAGCATGGTCAATCATTAACCGCATTTCCAGCCCTTCTCCCCTCTCTAGAGAAGTGTGTGTGGTGGGGAGTAGAGTTGAAAATTTCAAGCCTCTAATCATGGCTTGGTCTTCCTGGTGAGCAGGCCCTACCCAGGAGCCACCCAGAGTCACCTCATGAGAACAAAAGATACTGGTAGTCCCCTTACAACTTAGGAATCCACAAGGGTTTTAGGAGCTCTGTGCCAGAAACTGGGAGCAGAGATCGATATGTGTATTTTTTATGATCTCACAGTGGTATTGTGTGTGGAAAGGACTGCCCACATTTGTTGTATGTAATTAATGTCCGACTTATAAAAATTATAAATTGGAAATATTTGTTTTTCTTAAGCTGCTAATTCCAACTTGTTATTTTATTAAGAAACCTGGTGAATTTTTGTAAAAATTAAGAAAAATGACATTTCCTTGCTTTTAAAATCAATGCTCCATTAATTTATAAATTCAACAGATTAAACTCCCCCAAATAAGACTAGTTTGTTGAGTTCCTTAAACATTTTGCACTATTATTACAAGTTTAATGCGATAGCATCAGATCTATGATGCCATTGGTCGTAAGATGCACCATTATTTTATGTATTTCCACAGAAGAAAAAACGCTGCCAATGCTGCCTTATCACAAGGATCATAAGACACACTCAGGTTGCCGATTTGTTAAAATGAGGAGAAAAAAGTGCGTTTTAAAATTGGCAAACGATGGCATATGTATGTGAATATCTCAACGTGCAAAAGTGGGGCATTTTGCTTTGTTGGGTTTGAATCAAGCAAAATCTTTCTAAGCATTTAATAGCAACTCTTATAAATCTAAATACATTTAAATACATTTAAATATAAATCTAATACATATAAATCTAAATACATACACGTAGTATGGAATGGTTATTTGAACACACACCCCGCCCCACCAATTCATATGTTGAAATCCTAAATCCCAAGGTGATGGTATTGGGTGGGCCTTTGTTAGGTGATTAGGTGAATGGGATTGAATGAGTGGGTTTGGTTTTTTTATAAAAGAGGCTAGAGAGAGAGACACCCCCCCCCCCACCTTCTACCATGTAAGGACACAGAAAAAAAATGGCTATCTATGAGCCAGGAAGTGGGCTGTCACCAGGCACTGAATTTGTTGGTGACTTGATCCTGGACTTCCCAGCCTCCAGAACTGTGAGAAATACATTTCTGGGGGCACCTGGGTGTCTTAGTCCGTTAAGCATCTGGGTCTTGATTTCAGCTCAAGTCATGATCTCACGTTTCGTGGGATGGAGGCCCATGTTGGGCTCTGTGCTGACAGTGTGGAGCCTACTTGGAATTCTCCCTTTCCCTCTCTCTCTGCCCCTCCCTTGCTCTCTCTCTCTCAAAATAAAGAAAAAATAAACAAATAAATAAACATTAAAAAAAGAAATACATTTCTGCTGTTTATAAGCAATCCAGTATATGATATTTTTGTGTTAGCACCCTGAATGGACTAAGACAATACAGATTTCTTTTTTAAAAACACTTTTTAAAAAATGTTTATTCATTTTTGAGGACAGAGAGAGATAGAGCATGAGTGGAGGAGGGGTAGAGAGAAAGGGAGACACAGAATCTGAAGCAGACTCCAGGCTCCAAACTGTCGGCACAGAGCCGGATGCAGGGCTCGAACTCACTAACTGTGAGATCATGACCTCAGCTGAAATCAGAAGCTTAACTGACTGAGCCATCCAGGCACCCCAGACAATACATGTTTCTACGTGTAGTATATCTTAAGTCTTCAAATACTGCTTGTAAGTATAATTAAATTTAGTTACACATTCTAAAATAAGAGGAAAAATGAAAATTTCAATAAACAATAGAGTTAGTATAACAATTTCTATAATATATCAGATTGTCTTAAGCATTTTCAAACACCTTAAATTCAAACACACAAAGAATTTATTGATTGTTTATAAAGCTTATTCCCAAACTTAACACAAAAGAATGAATAATGGATTTGGTTACTTACCATTCTTGTTCTTATTTCAGTGTCTTCTTAGTGTTACAGAGTCATTTGTCCAATGAACAGATTTACCATCTCAGTTGGGTTGAGGTTACTGGTTCTTAACCCCCAGCCTGCAATTGGGTTATGAATTAGATCGGTTGTTCTCAAACTTTCTGGTGTCAGGATCCTTTTATACTACTAAAAACTATTGAGAACCACAGAAAACTTTTGCTTATGTAGTTATAACTATTGGTATTTACTATAATAGAAATTAAATCTGAGAAATTAAAAAAAATTTTTCTTGCTTCATTTAAAAAACAATATTAAACCCATTACATTTTAACATAAACAGTGCATTTTTATGGGAAGGAGCCCCTGTTTTTTTCCAAAGCAAAGAAATTTTAAAAAATTAAAATGGCATTATTTTTACAATTTTGCAAATATTTTCCTGGCATATCCCACTGTATACTAGTGAGAGAATGAGAGAGAAAAAGGCAAATAATTTGGTAGTAGTATTATGAAATAAGTTGGCCTAATGGAGCCCCTTGAAAGGATCTTAGATACTCCCAGGAACCTCTGGACCACACTTTGAGAACCACTGTGTTAGATAATAATGAGTTAGATGATCAAGCCAGGACTTGAGTGCTACACACCAGGATAATTCTACCACAGCCACAGGTTAACTTGCTGAGGTTCCTTTGACAGTTGACTTGTCTGCTGTGTCAGTGGGGGGAAGGGAGTGGTGAGGGGCAAGTCTACGCCTTTCATCATGTGTCCCCTAGGCGACTTTTAGATTTCATCCTTATTTTTTCAACTTTTTATCATCTGATTTAGGAAGATGGAAAGCTTTTTACTGTATGATTGGGACTCACTGAACTCTGCACTATTTCACTTACATCTTTATATTCCCCTTTGTTTTCTAGTTAGACTGTACGTCATTTTTTACATTTTTCTTTTCTGCCACTTGACCGCAATTCTTTAGGCAATCTGTTGCTAGGGCCCTGAGCCCAGTTCTCTTGCATGTAAGAGTCAAGCATCTGGACACCGCTTATGTTGTTTGTTTTCACAGAAGCTGGATGACCATTTGTTAGAGAAATTGTTGAAGTGGCTCCTTCACTAGGCAGGAAATTGGACTAGATCAATGATCTCAGAGTTCTTTCCATTTGAAGATTCTAATGAGCATTGGTGGTTCAGTGGTAGAATTCTCATTTGAAGATTCTCTGCTCCTACTGCGTTCTCTCTGCAACTCTGAAAAACTGTGGGCTGCTCTGAGGATCACTGGAGGTCATGACCACTGCTTTCTTTTTTCATGTTCAGTCCCTCCTTTTTTCCTTCGTTAAAGAGACTCCATTGTGTTAGAACATTACTGTGTCCAGTTAAAAAGACATCATTCCCTGGATTCTTTGCAACCAGGGATGGTCTTGTGACCTTGTTCAGGCCCCCTCTAGTTACAAATGCTCCAGAGATTCTGGAATGGAATATACAGAATGAGATGTAAGCAAAAGGCCACATGATGGTGGTTCTGGGAGAGTGGTTATTTCCCTTATAAAAAAGAACTGCACTTAGAAAATAAGTGTCTTTTTACTTCTACTTGTCTGGAACACAGATGTAATACCTGGAGGTGGTGTTGGGGGGCCTCCTTATGCCCATAAGGAAGAAAGCCACATCCTGAAGATTGATGAGCAGGAAGCCAAAGGAAGCTGAGGCCTTGAGAACTTTCTCAAGTAAACGCCTGAGGCCCGGTCTGCCTCCTTCTCGACTTCTTGGTATATGAGTAAAAGAATCCTCTGTAAGGCACTATAATCGAGTTTCTATCACAGCAGGATACATTTCATCTTAGTTGTCCAGTACATTCACTAGTTGTGGCAGCTAGTCCCTTAGTTTGTCATCTGACCACATGGACATTCTTGATGAGGTTAATACCACGGTACAGTGCAAAAAAACAAAACAAACAAAAAAAAAAAACCCAAAACCAAAACCAAAAAACAAAACAACCCTGGCTTTGTATCACTGGCTAAGTGACCTGGGGCAAGTTCCTTAATCTCTTTTGAGTCTTAGTTTTCTCATCTATTGAATTGAGACTAAGATTTAATATCAGAAATTGGCAAATGCTACATGTCACGTCTGTTCCTCCATTTCCTGCCACGAGAACTGGCTTTTAAACATTTCCCAGCATACCCCTGGACGGAATACAGCCACTTTCAAAAGGCTATGGATCAGGACACAGTGAATCTGGTGGAGAGCAGGTATTAAAGTACTGGGTAATGAGGGCAGGAAAGCCTCTTGAACACTTGTCTTTAGTCATTTGCCAGGTGAGAGAGATTGCTGTGAGCAACGGAATAGAAGGATCCTGGGAGTGATAGGAGAGCCAAGCCAGGGTGAGGGTCTGAGAATCTCACAGAAGGATGTAATGTCCATTTCCCTATTATCCCAAGACTCTTCTTTCAAGTCCCTTCTCTGTGTGGGTACTTCTGTGTGTCACACAGAGAAACATAACCAAAATAGAATCTCTTCTCTTGGTGACACAAACATGCATACAAAAGATTACGATGTAATGTGGGAAAAAGTAATAAAAATCTGTGCACACACATTTTTGGTGAAGTGGCAATTTGTCATAACTACTGTGAATGGTAACCCTTTTGGTGCTTCACCGATCTCCTGGGGGGAAAACTCTTTTATTAGGATGGATTATGTTAATAAATCAAGGGTCAGGCTGCACAACATTGTCATTGTGCTGCCTCAAGCCGTGGTGTAAATGTACACAGACCCTTGCAACATCTGTTTGTCCAGGCAGGTTGGTTAAGAGGGGCAGCTTTACTCTTTGACTTTCTGTCCCTTTTCAGGAGCCCGCATGTTTTTCAGTGTTCTCTGAGGGTCATCAAAGGGGAAAGGATCTGGCGTGTCACGTAACATTGATCGACACGTGCTTATCCCTACTGTGGACTGTTTCCATCACTGTGTTACTCGAACACATTTTTAGTCTCATCTTTTCTGAGGTATAATTGACCTAACATATTAGTTTCCAGTGACCACACAATGATCTCGTATTTGTATGTATTGTGAAACGATCACTACAGGAAAGTCTCCTTAACTCACCATACATAGTGACAATTGTTTTTCTCGTGATGAGAATTATTAAGATTTACTCTCAGAAACTTTCAGGGGTCAGTTGGTTAAGAATCTGACTTCAGCTTCTGCCCAGGTCACAATCTCACAGTTTCTGGGTTCACACCCCGCATTGGGCTCTGTGCTGACCTTTCAGAGCCTGGAACCTGCTTCGGATTCTGTGTCTGCCTCTTTCTCTGCCCTTCCCCTGCTCATGCTCGCTCACGTGTGCGTGCTGTCTCTCTCTCCCTCTCTCTTTCCCCCTCTCAAAAATAAGAATAAACAACAAAAAAACCTTTCAAATATGCAGTACAGTATTGCTTTTTTTTAATGTTTTATTTATTTCTGAGAGGGAGAGAGAGAGACAGCGTGAGCAGGGGAAGGTCAGAGAGAGAGGGAGACACAGAATCTGAAACAGGCTCCAGGCTCTGAGCTAGCCATCAGCACAGAGCCGGACGTGGGGCTCGAACTCACTAACCGTGAGATCATGACCTGAGCCGAAGTTGGATGTTTAACCAACTGAGCCCCCCAGGCGCCACAGTATTGTTAATTATAGTCTCTATGTTGTTTATTATATTCTATGACTCATTCTTTTTTTTTTTAAGGATTTTTAAAAATGTTTTATTTATTTTTGAGACAGAGAAGGCGAGACAGAGACAGCGCAAGCAGGGAGGGATAGAGAGAAAGGGAGACACAGAATCCAAAGCAGGCTCCAGGCTCTGAGCTGTCAGCACAGAGCCGGTGTGAGGCTCCATCTCATGAACTACGAGGTCATGACCTAACCTAAAGTCAGATGCCACTCAGGTGCCCCAATGACTTATTCCTTTTATACCTGGGTTTGTACCTTTTGACACTCTTCACCCAACAACACCACCCACCTCGGACAACCACCAACCTGTTCTCTGTATCTATGAGTTTGGTGTTCCTTGAGCACTTCAACATCTGTTATCCCTCTGATTGTGTACAAAATATTGACACACTTTCTTTAGTAAAAAAAAAAAAATGATTAAAATAGAAAATCTACTGCAATAGTTTTTGATTCCTAATTTACTTATATTCACATTATTACATGTTTTCTAAATTTCTTAACAATTTCATTGTTCTTTTTAAAATTCCCTTGAGAATCTGTGTGGGTTTTTTTCTCCTAAGGTTTTTATTTTTTATGAGAGCATTTGCACTAAACAGTGATAGATTCTGAATTTTCTGTTCTCTCTCTTTCTCTCTCTCCCCCCTTACCTCTTATTACCATGTGACAGGCTTGAAATTCAGTAACACTGTGATAAAAAACTCTGGCTGTTTATCTTTCAAGATGGGGAAAGGGCTATTGAAAATCTATTCCAAAAAAAAAAAAAAAAAATCTATTCCACACTCACTTCCCTCATGAATCTGGTAAGATTTAAAATCCACCTTTTTTATGATCAAGTGTTTTATCTTTGGTGTCTGAAGGATCCTTGTGAATATTGTATCTTTGTTTCTCAGAAAAGAGTAAAGAATTAGGCTGGTCTCTTGCTGTATAAAAAGTGATTTCCTCCCAGAACAGAATGGTTAGGGGAGATAACGGTTTTCAACCTCAAAGCCATATATCCATGTCAGGCACTTAATGTCTGGGTTGTTAGATACAAGCAGAATGATAAAGATAGCCTCCCTGAGTTACATTCGGGGAGAAAGAGAGTACTGGCCTTAAATTAGACCAGGGAGGCTCTCTGGGCGAATTTTTAAAAACTTGGTAGTAAGTCATTCTGTGTTTGACTCATTCTGTTGCTGGAAAGTCCCCTTTACTATCTCGATGAGACACTTTAATTTCTTGGAAGTTGTGGATGAATTTGAAGTTGCCGTCACTTTTGAATAACTGTACCTCGTGGCTCCGCAGGTACTATAGAAATGAACAAACTAGCCAGCACTGGGGTCAGCCTGACCAGTGTGTGGCCAGCACTTCCCCGTCTTCCAGATGGACTTCCAGGTGGGCCAGGTGGCCACTGCTGGCACCTTCTGATGGCTGCTGGAACTGGATCAAACTTCATGCCTCTGGGGATCTAAGAAGCAGACTGTTCTCCATTGTCCAAATTTTTACATTCGAATTCATATTCCTGTAAGGACCACTTGTCTTTTTGCCTGTCTATATGTATCATGTCTGCTTTTTCATTCCTTGAAAGGCTCAGTAAATACTTTTTTTTTTTTTTGATAATGTGTTGGCTTCAATAGGCTTTTATTATGAACAGGAGTAGAGATACATTTTTCCTTGGCATAGCTTGCACAAGCTGTTGTTATCACTAATGAATTTTGCTACGCATTTTGGAGATTTAACATTAAAAAAATTTTTTTAATGTTTATTTATTTTTTGAGAGTGAGAGACAGAGCACAAGTGGGGGAGGGGGCAGAGAGAGAGGGAGACACAGAATCCGAAGCAGGATCCAGGCTCTGAGCTCTTAGCTGTCAGCACAGATGTGGGGCTCCAACCCATGAATCATGAGATCATGACCTGAGCTGAAGACCAATGCTTAATCGGCTGAGCCACCCAGGCGCCATGAAGATTTAACATTTTTTAAATGACTGAAATCCGGATGTCACCTGTCCCTAAGGACAGCTTCTGTTTTCACTTCATGTAAACCAAGACATGGGACCATTATGAAGTAGTTCGGCGCCATTCCAATGGTTCGGCACCATTATGAAGTCTTCAGAAAACTCACTTCCAGGGTGGTGGTTAATATAGAGAATTTGAATCTTTGTTCTGGATGTGGAAACTCTAATATCTTCATTAACTTCTCTGCCTCAGTTTCCTTATCTCTAAAATGGACATGATAAAATAGTACCTACCTCACAAAGTTGTTATCCAGGTCAAATAGAAAAGTTCATATTAGGTGTTCAATAAATTGCAGCTGTTATTAGTGGGCAATACAGATTAAAAAAACTTTTTATTAATGGGGCACCTGGGTGGCTCAGTTGGTTAAGCGTCTGACTTTGGCTCAGGTCATGATCTCATGGTTTGTGGGTTCGAGCCCTGTGTCTGGCTCCGTGCTGACAGCTAGCTCAGAACCTGGAGCCTGTTTCAGATTCTGTGTCTCCCTCTCTCTCTGATCCTCCTCTGCTCATGCTGTCTCTCTCTCTCTCTCTCTCTTAGAAATAAATAAAAAACATTTAAAAAAGCTTTTTATTAAGGACAATTTCAAAGATGTATAAAAGTAGAAAGGAAAGTACAATGAAACCCCTTGTACTCATTTTTCAGCTTCAGTGATGATAGCTTTATGGCCAATCTGATCATCTTATTTCTTATTCCTTTCCCCAGGATTCGTTTGAAGCAAATCTCAGATTTTGTATCTTTTTACCTGTAAATATTTTAGTACACATTTCTAAAAGATGAAGAAAAGCCTCTTGTTTTTAAATAACTATAATACCATTATCACGCATTAAACTTAAGAAAAATTCTTTATCAAACCACTGTTCAATTTCCTAACTTTCTCATAAAGATCATACTTTTAAAAATCCGTTTACTTGTTTGAATCTGGATCCAATTAAGGCCCATACATTGTGATTATCAATCTATCTTAAATCCTTTTTAATCCATAGTTTTTCTTACCTGCCTTTGTTTTTTCCCTATTGCAATTATGGGAAAAAAACGGTTATCTGAATTTTGTTAATTACTCACCCATAGTGTGTAGCTTTTTAGCTTTGTCTCCTATGGTTCTTGCGAAATGGTAGGTAGATCTGAAGGCTTTGTCAGATTCAGCTTTGAGTTTCCTGCAGGACCACTTTCATGGGCCATGTGGCCCTCCCATCCGGAGGTCTCTCTCTGTAATGCTAGCAGCCATTGATGGTTCATGCCTAGATCCTTTAATTCATTTGGGATTGCTGACTGGTGATGCTCTAATTCTATTACTCACTTTTCATTTCTTAGCTGGAATGCTATTTGGTTATACAGGGTATAGTTTATATAGGAAAAGTAGGATAAATGCTTGATGATCTCCTTTTATCAATTCGAAAAAATGAGCTGTCTCATTAGTATGCTCCAAGTGACCAATAGGTTTTATTTTGCTCTATTATCTTTATAAACTAATGAAATAAATGTATTTGATGTATTTAAATCCTTTGCTGTTAGAATTCATATTGATGCTCAATGGTCTCATCTTTGGTCAGTGGGAGCCCCTTTATTTATTTATTTATTTATTTATTAATGTTTTATTTCTTAGAGAGAGAGAGACGGCGTGAGCAGGGGAGGGTCAGACAGAGAGGGAGACACAGAATCTGAAGCAGGCTCCAGGCTCTGAGCTGTCAGCACAGAGCCCGATGCGAGGCTTGAACCCAAGAACCGTGAGCTCATGACCTGGGTCGAAGTCAGACGCTTAACTGACTGAGCCACCCAGGTGCCCCAATGGGAGCCCCTTTAAATTGTCTCCAGAGCCCTTTAGACATGACTCAACTCTGTAGTCTCTGATACTCTCTGTTGTCGGGTATGACTAGATGTTCGAAGCTCATCTTGTATTTCTCCTGCCCCTAGAATGAGTTCTTTATAAGAAGCCCTTATTCCTTTTAGTGGAAAGAGTATTTCAAGATCACAATTTGGGCACTAGTGTGCTCATTGCTACGTTTTTGTCCATTCCTTCTAGAACTTTTCATCAGACAAAGCTGGGAAATAATAGTTTTTGTTTTTGTTTTAAAGATAAAATGCATCATTTTCAAATTCATGACTATAAGATTTTTACTTAACCTTTTTAAATTAAATTTATTTTCTTCCTTTCTTCACACCAAGAATCTCATTTCTCAGTAATGTTAGAAATAAGAAAGTTGGAACATCACATCATAACTCATTTGCTTTACCCCAAGTCATACACATGACAATCTCAGATACCAACAGTATAAACTTCAACATTTCCTTATTAGTGTTTTTGTTTGTTTCAAATAGCTCCTCTCGTCCTTAGGCTGTATTACATAGAGAGTGCCACTCAAATCACTTTCTTTTAAAGTCCCTTAGAATGTTTCTTTCTGATGATTATGTGGCCAACTAGATACACATTTATGTTCATTTGTTTCATTTCATCTTTTGATTTTAAGGATTGCTTTTCTTTATGAATTATTTAAACATCTACATGATTCCAAAGTTAAATCTACCAGATGAGACCCATCTTAAGAAGTCTAATTTCTGTTTGTTTCTTCTCTACCTTATTTCTTCTCCACTTCCCCAGGTAGGTATTATTGTTTTTACTTTATGGTTGTCCTTTTGTTGTTTAAAAAATATAATCAAATATATTTATTAAATATAAGCAAATATATTTGTATGCTCTGCTCTCATATGAGCTGTAGCATAGTGTACAATTTACCTAATCTTGCTTTCTTCACTTAACCGTATATTTTGCAGCTTTTAATAAATTTTTGTTAATGAGTTGATAGATACAAGAAATGTAGACTTAAAGGCAGAAGGGCAAGAGATATTTTTCCCAATATTTCTCTTCTCCCCAGCCCCTTTCCCTACACCAACAAGTATACTGTGGACTCCAGGCTCCAGGCTTTCTGTCTTGCTCTTTTTATTTTGCAGATCTCTTTAGGACTCATCCCTCTCCTTCCTCCTCTCCTACTAACTACACCCAGCAACAACTCCAGGTACCAGGTACTGGGATCATTTTGAAAAAAAGATAACAGACCCAAAATGGAGTCATATATGCTAAACTCCATGTTACCAAACAGAGACTTAACTACAGTTTCGGCTCTCCCAGAAATGGAATCTTAAACCAGTCAATCAGGAATGGCCTGATCAGCACCAGTAAGGTATTCTGTCCGATAGATGAACCCCGGCCATCCCCTAAAGGAAAGTGACCTTGCAGGAACCAATTGCTCACCTGGTATAACTTCTTTGTTTTCCTTCTTTCTAGCCATACAAGTCTTTTGTTTTGTATAGCATTTCAGAGGTCCTTACTATCTGCTAAATTTGATGCCGTCTGATTCATGAATCACTGATCTTTAAAGTTTACTCTGTTGAATTTGGTTTTAATAGACTATCTATCTATCTATCTAGATATAGATATCATATATATATATATCTCATTCAAAGACACTTTTGATCTTTGGGATGTGTAACTGCAAAATGCAAATGGGAATACCCATCTAAAAGAAGAGATCTTATTGGTTGGGAAGTAGGAACATTGTTCTTTAAACAAATTCCATAGAAAGAAATCCAGTTAAGAATGGATCCACTCACACTGGTGGTTTTCAGTTCTCTTGTCCATCTCAAAAATCTTTTTTCTGCTAAACTAATCTGGTTTCCTTCCTAACCAGGAATTACTTGCTCATCTCTACTTCAGTGTCATGAACATGCACTTCCCTCACCTGGAATGTCTTCTGCTTCCCTCAACAGTTGGCTAAAAACTCATAGTCTGTAGGAAGCTCATCTGACCAACTCCACTCTGTCAGGATCTTTTTGTATTCTACACGCCTCAAGTTCAGTGTTGTCAGATTTAGCGAACAATAATATAGGATGCCCAGTTAATTTGAATTTCTGATAATTAACAAATACCCTTTTCCCTTCTTTTCAGCATGGGACATGCTTATACTAAAAATTATTTGTTGTTTATGATATTCACATTTTACTGGGGGTCTTGTATTTTATCTGGGGACTCAAGTTTAAAGATGGTGAAACAAAGCCCCTCCCAACATTGTCACACTTTATTGTGTTGCTTTCAAATTTTTCTGTGAGTTATTTTATGTGTATATTCTGCTTGCAAACTATAAACCCCTTGAAAGTGGAAAGTGTGTCTTTTGTTTTTGATGCCTCCTCCTCCCCCTCCCCGCTCCCCACCCTAGGCTGATCATCCGTGTTGAGCTCATGTTTGATGAATGAATACATCCGGGGAGCTTTGTTTTGGATTAAAGAGAAAACAACCTCCATCCTTGAGAGAAATCTTTGAATGAGACATAAAATACTATAGAGCTGATGTAAAAATTATTTTTAAAACCAATCTAAATTTCTGAGGCTGATTAGAGTACAGTCAGAAGTTATTACTGTATTTTCTTCTTACAAAACTGTACTATTACCTTACCCATGAGATACATTTTCATTACATTTTGTAGCTGCTTCTTGCTTCCCTTTAAAAAAGTGTAGTGGCAGTTCCTTCTCATCGCTTTATTCACTAAGCCACTGCAAGCACCTGCTGTCTGTCGGAATCACTATCTGCCATGTCACCATCTGGGTTGGTAAAACTGGATCCCTTTTGAATCCGCAGAAGGAGCCAACTTCAGTTTCGACTTCTCTCTGTGGCTAAGAATTAGCTGACTCCTAAACGTTCAAACACAGAGGCTACTCTTTGAAGGCCATTTATTTGTTCTTAGCATTGACACTGTGGGCATAGAGGTAAGACGCTAGCGAATTCAGTAACCAAGCATCAGGGTTTCTGTTAACAATGGAGTGGGGTGCGATGAAAAAGCTGGGACCATGGGCTGCAGTTATGAAAACAGTTTGGTTTGCTGTTAATTCTCCACACAAAATGTTCGGGTGTGCGTCAGGGTTTTGACATTTTAATCTTGGGGTTTGAAAGAACTGGCAAAGTTGCAAAGAGCAAACATAAGGAAGGGGCAGTGGCGGAGGAGTTGTTTGGTCCCTGGGACAGGAACGCGAGGCAAACTGACCAAAAAAAAAAAAAAAAAGAAAAAAAAGGAGGAGGTGGAGGAGGAGCTGTTCTTTTCATCTAAAAGGAACAAAAAGGGAAGTGGTAGTATAAAGGGGGAGAAATGTGTGTCTGGTGAACCTAATCAGGGGAATTCTCAGGCAGGCAGTAGCTGGGGGCCTGTGGTAGGAAGAAAGGAAGTGGGAACAGAATAAGAGGAACCCTTTTTAGCCCTTAGCCCACTGGGGAGGCTGGAAGGGGGACTGGAAGAGAAAGCAGCAGTAGCTGCTGGTTCTGAAGTCATCGTGGGCTGGAAAAGGGGGCCCCCTGACAGGGACAAGCTAGAATGAAGGGTGGGTATAAAGACGCCGTCGAAAAAAGCTCTGGTAAGAGGAGAGCTGCACTCAATTTGAAAAAAAGGAGAAGAAAGGGAAATTATTAGAGAGTTACATTGTGGAGTCTATTTTAAAACAATTATTTTTTGTTACTAAATTTGAAAATTTAAAAATCTTTCAGTTTTTTAAGAAGTCTGTTATGAACGGCTGTCGTTTGAGTTCTCTTGCATTTGAGCGTACAGCACCACCATCAGAATTTTTTCCCAAGCTATAAAGAGCTTCAATTAAAATATCACCTGTAAGTTCACCACCCAGATATTATAACCATTGTCAGTAACATTTTGATACTTAGACTTCTGGAAAATGCATGCGTTGACATACAGATATATTGGATATGTAAAGAAGCAGTGGGATCACTGTATATAATAATGGTTGTAGCAAAGACCTGCCAAGAGCTTAGTATATGCCAGGCCCTACTCAGTGCTTTCCCTGAAATACTGCATTGAATCCTCACAAAACCCCAGTAAGGTGGTACTTTCATTCCCACTTTATAAATGAAGCCCAGAGAGGTTAAGAAACTTGCTCAATGGGCTCCTGGGTGGCTCAGTTGGTTGAGCGTCCGACTTCGGCTCAGGTCATGATCACACGGTTCATGGGCTCGAGCCCCGCGTCGGGTTCTGTGCTGACAGCCAGCTCAGAGCCTGGAGCCTGTTTCAGATTCTGTGTCTCCCTCTCTCTCTGACCCTCCCCTGCTCATGCTGTCTCTCTCTTATAAATAAACAAAACATTAAAAAGAATTTAAAAAAAAAAAGAAACTTGCTCAAGATCACATAGCTAATAGTTGGGATTTGATCCCAGACCATCTGATTCTGGATGCGCTTTTAAATCTTGTTACAAACTATCTTTCATATTAGTGCTTGGCATTAGATGTTAAAAATAATATCTAATGGACATCTTTTCATGTCAATATAGTTCTTCACCATTAGTATCAAATATATGTACTCAGTCCTCTTCTGATGGGTATATGGGTTGTTTCACATTTTTTTGCTACTGTGTACATATGTCTTTGTTCATTTACTTTTTAAAATAATTTACTTCTTTTTTTAATATTTTTATTTATTTCTAGGAGAGAGAGAGAGAGAGAGACAGCGCAAGCAGGGGAGGTTCAGAGAGAGAGGGAGACACAGACTCTGAAACAGGCTCCAGGCTCTGAGCTGGCAGTCAGCACAGAGCCCGACGCGGGGCTCGAACCCACGAACCGCGAGATCATGACCTAAGCGAAAGTCGGACGCTTAACCGACTAAGCCACCCAGGCGCCCCTAAAATAATTTACTTCTAAAAACGGGATGGGGGGAGGGAATTGCGAATTCACTGTGAGAAAGATTATCAATGACCATTCCACCAGCACTGGGCTCTGAAGGCTTGACTGCTAATCTTGGAGTTGGACTCACAAGTCAGAGGTTCCCTAGTGCCACCTAGTGGTACTATCTCTAAATTGTAGTAGCAGCTTTTTGAGATCGTTCAAGAACACTCCAGAAAGGATTTTGAGCAAAATGTGGTTCATTTTTCATTATTGTAAATAATACTGTAATTGTCAAATTAATTCATATTTGAGATCACTTTTTTAAGGAAAAGAGTCATAAAAGTTCTATACATTGTCATAAAGCATAAACACAAATTTTTTTTGTCTCACTGTCATAGAATTTCACTTCTCTCTGGAATCTTAAAAAAAAAAAACCCAAACAGAACAAAACAAAAACCCAGACTTACAGATACAGGGAGTAGTGACTGCTAGAGAGTAGGGGGGTTTGGGGGTGCAAAATGGGTGAAGGGTACCATGAAATACAAACTTCCAGTTTTAAAATAAGTCATGGGGGGGTGCCTGGGTGGCTCAGTCAGTTAAGTGTCTGACTTTGGCTCAGGTCATGATCTCACAATTCGTGAGTTCAAGTCCTGGTGTCTGGCTCTGTGCTGACCACTCAGAGCCTGGAGCCTGCTTCGGATTCTGTGTCTCCCTCTTCTCCCTGCCCTTCCCGTGCTCGTGCTCTGTCTCTTTCTCAAAAATAAATAAACAGTAAAAAAAAAGTCATGAGGATGTAATGGACAGCATGGAGAATATAGTCAATAACATTGTATTAACTTTGCATGGTGACAGATGGCAACTAGACTTATTGAGGTGATCGTTTTGCAATCCATACAAAGTTTGAATCACTATGTTGTACACCTGAAAATAACAATATTGTATGTTC
The DNA here is from genome assembly GCF_003009895.1 of Hyaena hyaena. Classification (NCBI taxonomy): domain Eukaryota; kingdom Metazoa; phylum Chordata; class Mammalia; order Carnivora; family Hyaenidae; genus Hyaena; species Hyaena hyaena. The sequence goes on from NW_024081161.1 coordinate 1,021,630, forward strand.
AGTATACTAAAAGAAATAAGTAATAGTATGGCAAAAAATCAGAAGAGAAAACACAATTTGTTAGTGATGAAAATATAAAGTTTAAGATAAATTTTTTTGTCTCATGATCAATGTAATATGTATTACAGATGTAATAAAGAATAAAAACTACATTAAAATATAAGAAAAATAAAATGACCTGCAATTTCATCAGCCAATGAAATCACTTTTTAGGGACGATTTAGGTAAATTTTAATGCAATATTAAAAAAATAAGGCTAATGTTACAGGTATGTACAATTTAATAGCCTGCTTTTTAAAAAAGCTTTTTTATTGTTGTTTCATTTTACAAGTTGACTTCCTCATGGGGCCCTTAAGATGAGGAACTTTGCTTTATTTTCTGCCATATCATTAATACCCACAACAGTCTTTGGCAAATACTGGTTAATGAAGCCAAGTTTTTCAAGAGCTGAAATTTGTGTGTGTTTTTCTTTCCACTTTTCCTTCCTCCATTTCTACGAGGTGATGTCTTGATCTTACCTTAAGGGGAAATAGTTTCAATATTGTAATTTGCTGATTATTTAAGACCATTTTTATCTCTGGGCTTTGTTCTTTCTAAGAACTAAGTGAGGTGGAGTGAGAGACAAAAGGAATCCCCTAAATGAATTTAATTAGAAAACTTGCTATAAGAGAGGGGTGCCTGCAGGGTGCAGTCAGTTAAGCTTCTGACTCTTGATTTCGGCTCAGGTCAGGATCTCACGGTTCATGGGACTGAGTCCCGAGGTGGGCTCTGTGTTGAGTTATTGAACTGAGCGTGGAGCCTACTTCAGATTTTCTCTCTCTCCCTCTGCTTCTCCCCTGCTCATGCTCTCTCTGTCTCTCTCAAAATAAATAAGTAAGCATTAAAGAAAAACGTACTGTAAGAGAGAAGGAGAGAAGTAATTAGGCAGGTGATTCAGTGGGGAGAGCCAGGGGGTGCTGGCCAGAAAAACAAGTTCAATCCCCAGGTCCCCGTGCTCATCCCTTAACCAAACCCCTTGATTTCCTGGTGTGGAAAACACCAGCTGTGCCTCTAGAGACTTCTGCAGCCCCAGTCGTCTGGGAGTTTGGAATCCTGATGTGTGTATGGGGCAGGGCCGGGGTTAGTGTCATCTCACACCAAGGAGAGGCAGACGTGTGAGAAATGAGGCCCCAGCAGAGAAAGGGAGGGGCGGGGCTGGCTGTGCCAACGGGGGGACCCATGCAGTGACACGTGGCCCCACCGGACGCAGAAGGGCCCTGAACATTTTCAATCAGCTTTGAACAAGGGATCTCACATTTTCACTTTGCACTGGGTCCCACAGGTTCTGAGGTGATCACAGTGGGGAACAGGATGGAGGCAGAGGACAGAAGAGACGCGGCGCGGCCGGAGGAGAGCGCAGGGTACGCAGGGAAAGGGACCCAGTCCCTCTCTTACCTGGGCCCCCCAAGCCCACATCAAATGCTCCACCCACTACCTGAATCCTGGGGTCCCCATCAGCCTCCTTCGCATAGCCCACAGCCCCGAAGCAGACAAACCTTCTGGTATCTAGTCTTCACAGACAGTTGTGTCAGGAACCGTCTTTTAGACTAGTGGCTTTTTTTTCCTTTTCTGTGAATTCAGCAGAACTTGTGCCTTAATACACTTAGTATTTCCAGGGGTGGCTCGTATCTAATTTGTCTGACATTCATGCAGAGGTGTGCAGAATAGAGGTTAGAGAACCTCTGTCAGGGTGTCACGCGGGTGAGGGCCGTGAGTGGCCACCCTGACCCTGCTCGGGCATTCCTTTGTCTACCCAGACACAAAGCAGCCAAGAGAATTCAAAGACATTCTTTTAAGAGTCTGTGGCAGCTCATCCTTTGCAGAGGCAGTGAAGCCGCGGAGGCCAGGCAATAGGATTCTAGAAGTGAAAGTAGGCCTAGAAAGAGATCTGACTTATAATCACTAAGCGTAAGCAGTTGTCTTTAACCGAATCCCAGACAATGAACTCGCACAGCTGAATTGACAGGTTACCTGTTGACAGAACCGAGGGCTAAGCTACCAGGAGGGCATTTAATACGTATTTATCCGTCTTAAACAACATGCCAGGTGCCGACAGGCGCTTTATATATATTATTTCATCGAATGCTCGCAACATCCCGGGTGGTGAAACACAGTTGTTGGTGTCAGTTTACGGATGAAGAAACACAGATACAGAGGCTAAAAATCTGTCTTAGGTCCCAGTAGTGGAATCAATATGCAGAGAGGTTTGTGAGGGTGGTGAAGGTGGTCCTCAGGGAATACGGGGATGGCTAAGGTCTTACTTAGTCATTCCCAGAGGTAAACAAAATGACTCATTGGAGTCTTCAAGGTCCCCTTCTGCCCTCTGAGTTTCCTCCAACACTAAATGCCCTATCCAGAGTTGGGGGCTCGGGGCTTAGACTTCTCAATCTTATCTTAGATTTCTTATATTACCGCCCCTCCCCCCATCTCAGACTTCTCATCTCTTAAGGGGACGGTCAGAGTGACATGGTCTATAACAGCAGAGTTCTTTATTACACCTTTATATCACTAACCTCTGATGGAAATGTAGTATTTCCTTCAATTACGAACATAGGCGGTGAACTACAGTCTTATTTGCAGGATCTGAGACTTTCTTCTTCTTTTTTAAATGTTTTTATTAATTTTTGAGAGAGAAAGAGGGAGGGAGGGAGAGAATGAGCAGGAGAGGGGCAGAGAGACAGGGAGACTCAGAATCCGAAGCAGGCTCCAGGCTCCAGGCTCTGAGCTGTCAGCACAGAGCGCAATACGGGGCTCGAACTCACAGACTGAGAGATCATGACGTGAGCTGAAGTCGGACACTTAACCGACAGAGCCCCTCAGGTGCCCCGGGATCTGAGACTTTCTCAACAGCAGAAATCACGTGTATTTTCATTTCACGTTATGGGAGTTGTAGAGATTTCTCAATATCACTTACTCCCTTCACTGCTTTGAAATGATAATAGTTAAGAGACGCATGGCTAGATCTTGTTATTGAACGCATAGTACTACATTGCAAACTTCTGAGCATTTTGTTCTTGTGGTAAAGATAGATAACATGGAAGTCGTCATTTGAACCATTTTTAAGTGTACAATTTAGTGGCATTAGTTATATTTACACTGTTGTACAACCGACCCCAGGTTTGAACAATACTTTGATAGCTACATTTTAATGTAATAGGTGTCCCCTTGTTTATATCGCACATTTAAAAACATTAGCCTCAGAAAGGATCTATGTGCCATCAGACTTCTAGCAGGCTCTGAGACCCATCAAGATTAAGAAGTCCTTATTTATAAAGTCTTTCCACTTATAACATTCTGTGATTCCATGATTCTAAACCAATCAAACTTTCTTTTAACAAATGGGGATCATAGTATGCCTCTGCTAGAGATCTACCCTCGGAAATGGCCACTTACCGAGACTTGTGGGAGTGTTAGAGCACACCGCAGGCGGGCTCGGAGCATGTCCCTCGGTGGCATTAACATTCTGGGCAAACTTGGGCATGTTGAAGATGCCCTGGAGCCCCGGGACCTGGGATCACACGGCACAGGCTGCGGCTCTCTCTCTGAGCGCCTCCTGCGAACGCCACTGGCAGGAAGGGGACAGTGCTTCACTCCTGGGGCTCAGAACCCAGCCAGGGAACCGGAGATGGGGAGGAGGCCCGCTTCCCTGCGGCCCTCTCAGGATGGACCCCATTAGCTGGCCAGTCGGACTCAGCCACCTGTGCTATCAGACGTTTGGCGTAGTTGGGACCGTATCCATTTATTCAATGTATTCATTTGCTCAGCCGCGGAATACATTTTTATTGAGTGCCTACTCATGTGTCAGGATTACTTCAGTGAAAAAAAGGACACAAGTTTAGCTCTCATGGACCTTGCATTCAAGAGCAGGGAAGGCACAGAGAATGATCAAAATTTAAAAGTGCACCCAGGGAGCCTGGGTGGCTCAGTCAGTTGAGCATCTGACTTCGGCTCACATCAAGACCTCGTGGTTCATGGGTTCAAACCCCTTTGGGCCCGCTGCTGTCAGCCTGTCAGCGCAGCAAGGAACCCGCTTTGGATTTCTGTCCCACTCTCTCTGCCCCTCCTCTGCTTGTGCTCTCCCCAAAATAAATAAACATAAAAAAAAAAGGTACATTATATAGCGTATAGTAATGATACATTTTGGGAAATGATAAAGTGCTCTGGGGGTGGGCTGGGTTGTAATAGTTGCTACAGTGTCCAGGGAGGGCATTACTGAGAAGGTAATTTTTTTTACCTTTTTTCATTTTTTCAAAAATGTTTTATTTATTTGAGAGAGAGAGAGAGAGAGAATGAGTAGGGGAGGGGCAGAGAGAGAGGGAGACACAGAATCTGAAGCAGGCTCCAGGCTCTGAGCTGTCAGCACAGAACCCGACTCGGGGCTTGAACCCATGAACTGCGAGATCATGACCAGAGCCCAAGCTGGACGCTTAACCGACTGAGACATCCCGGTGCCCCAGAGAAGGTGACATTTGATTATAGATGTGAATGAGGTTGAGAGAGTGAGAGTGCAGACATTTGAGGCCAGATATACCAGGCAAAGGGAGCAGTGCAAAGGTCCTGGGGCAGGAGCACACATGACATGTTTAAGAAACACCAAGGAGGCCAGTGTGGTTGGAGCTAAGGTGTGAGGTGGAGATGACAGACTGGTTATAGGAGTCAGCTCCTAGAGGGTCTTTCAGGAAACTGGGCTTTTACTTTGAGAAAGATCGGAAGCTATTGGAGGCTTTTGAGTAGCTAAGGACAACATCTGCTTTCAGTTTTTGCAGTATCAGTAGGAGGACAAGGTCTAAAAGTGCAGAGACCAGTAGAAGCCTGTTGCCGTCATTCAGGAGAGGTCATGGTAGGTCACACCAGGCTGGTGATGGTGGAAGGGCAAAAAGTGGTCAGATTGTGCATATGTTTGAAGGTCAAGCTGACGGGATTTGCTAATGGATGGAATGTGAGGTATGATAGGAATACAGGAACCACGGATGATTTCAAGGTTTTTGACTCCAGCAGTGTGAAAGATGGGGACAGTTACGTTGTGGGTGTCTACTTTATGGCAGGCCAGAGTTACACCTCAGGGAGACAACAGTGAATGGAGCACAGTCCCTGCCTTCAAGCAGCTTATAGTCCAGAGGGTGGGGTGAGCAAGACAGCACAACAGGCAGCCATCATTCACTTTCATAAGCCTTGTACCATCTCGACAAATTCCAGGGTGTCCTTACGAGTCTTGTCTTCATCTGTCTAAGCAGATACTAAAAGTCCTTATGGTGGGTTTCTACACTGAACGAACAAAATAAAGCATGCAAAGCACTTAGCACAGCACCTGAGATGTAGTAAATGTGAGCCGATATTCAGGGCCATCACACATTGGCAATCTTTGGCATAGATTTTATTTGGTGCCTCAAGGGCAACTATACTTCCTGATTATAATTTTTTGGTTGGAATTTTATCGGTTGAACAGTTAAACTTCTTGCCCATCAATGGTTGTCTCTATGGTAAAATAGGAACACCTTCTGAAATGAGAACTGATTTATATCTTCATTGGGATTCCAGTAAATGTGGGGTACAGAAGGGCAGGGGAAAACACACACAATTTATATTATCATTTGAAAATGAATGCATGCCACATAGTATTCCTTTCATCTGTTGTGCTTTGAGCTTTCGGGTGATATTATTTCGAAGGGCTCAGATTTCTGGATTTGATAGCTTAGTAAATTATCTGTTGATCTCCTTGGCAAAGAGGAGTGGGAGTTTATGAATATTCGTTTAGATAAATATAGCTTATGACAGACATTCGATTGTTCTATCACTATCTTTAAAAGACATAGTCATGTACAGCCAGATATGATCTCTCCACAGCCTGGCTATTATTCATAGGGCTGATGAGGAAATGAGAGATGGGAATGAGGAAGAACTTTTTACCAGAGGCCCAAAGCTGCAAAGCTCCTCATTTCTTACTTCTATAAACCAAGAGATCAGCCAATGAATACAACACCCAGCACAGTTCTGTTTGCACAGTGTCTGCACTTACTTACATGAATGACTGAGGGAGTCTGAGCGCTGAGTCAGGCAGGGACAGGTATCAATATGCTTTACAGAAAAACAATGGCACTTAGTGATCAATCAGCGCGAGAATCTTTTTTCCCCAGTTTGTTCACTGACATTACACCCTGTCATCCCGACACCTATTTAGTGAGTGGCCAGATGGGTGTCCTCAACTCCGCTTTGCAGAAGACACGAGGGGAACCCAGTCACCTGCCCAAGGTCAAACTCTGAGATGGTGGTGCGTCCCCAAATCATCATGGGATGTGCTGCCACCAGCACGGAGCTGCTTCTTGAAATCGACACACTGACACTCAGATTCTGAGATTCCGACCCAGTTGAGACAGGCTTACAAAGCACATGGTGGCCTCCCCTATGAGATCAGGTGTGGCCCAAATCTCTCCCCACTAGAAGCCTCTGGCCCCTCTCACTCCATGCCCAGAGTTCCAGCCTCTCTGCCTCACCTAAGCCCAGATGCCACTCTAGGAAGCAGGGACGAGGACTCTCAGGCTCTGAGTTCCCGGCCTCATCATCAAATCACCTTGCTGATGGCACTACCCTGACCCTGGTGGCCCCATGTTTGAGGGCGGGTTTCTGTCCTAGGTAACCCAGTCTTGGGACATTGAGTTTTAGCACCTGGGTTCATCGCTTGTTAGTTACTCACCTTCTTTGTGGCTGGTCTGTGTTCCCAATAGATTTATCTGTATGGATTTTGGCGTTTTCTGTGTTTCTCAGGTCCTTGCCTTCACTGCAGCTGCTCAGAATCCCTTCTTTAGGGCTTATGGATGCCTCACGGTTGCTCTGCAAAGGTAAAATGCCCTTGGTATGAACGATTGCTCTGCTACCGCGCTGGACTTCATGCCTCAGCCGTCTTCTCAGCACAGGGCTCCCACGGTCACGGGAATCCTCCCTGCCTGTCCGGGAGCAGACCAGTCCTGCCTGGCCCCCCCGATCCCTCCTGGCACAGAGCAACCTGGGCTCAAGTCGGTGCATCTGAGGTCAGGCACCAGTGCCCTGCTGAGCCACATGGGGAGAACTGTGGGCCCCCATGTACTCTTAGCAAATGTCCTCCCATAGTTTGAATCATCCCCTAACACGGCTATATGTGAAGTCCCGTGTTACTCAATGTGTTGGCCTGCCATCGTCAACTCTCATCAACCTGCCCCGTGGGAGACCCGACAGGCAGGGCCTGGGAACAGTAGGCTGATTGGAAATGACAATCATTATTGTACAACGCAGAGCCATAAAACAGTCTGTCTTGGGGCGCCTGAGTGGCTCAGTGGTTGTGCATCCGACTTCAGCTCAGGTCACGATCTCGCAGTTCACAGGTTCGAACCCCATGCTGGGCTCTGTGCTGACAGCTCAGAGCCCGGAGCCTGCTTTGGATTCTGTGTCTCCCTCTCTCTCTCTGCTCTTCCCCAACTCACGCTCTGTCTCTCTCTCTCTCAAAACTAAAATAAACATTAAGACATTTTTAAAAAAGGAGACTAGAGCACATTTTGGGCTAAAAGGGAATGTTAGGCACCATTAAGGAGTGACTTACACCACAAAGCTACCATCCAAAAGAAAATCTGGCCAAGTTTGAAATAATTGCTGACTGAGACCCACATCCCCTGAGCTGAGGGCCTGGTGTAAGTCCTACTATTTTGCCCTGGGGTACCCCAACTTCACGTTGCCTGCAGACCGGATAGCTAAGAGCGTTGCCCTAGGACCCCCCACAGCAAGAGGCCAGGGGACTCCGAGTCCTGGCTGGAGAAGCGTTTGGAAGACGGGGCAGAAACTCGGGGGACCTACAGGAGTTAGTTTGCAACCTCAGGAGCTTCTCAGGGATAATCTGGAATCAACCCCTGTATGAGGAGGTCAGGGAGAGACTGAAGAAAGAGGCAGGCCACACCAGATTGGCAGGTGGCAGATTTAATAAGCAAAAGAACTTACATACAAGCTACATCGGATGCCATATGATGAGTACATCTCTGTCTCTGCCTGCCAGAATCTTAAAGATTTATACAGAGGCCTTAACTGGGTTCAGCCACATATGCTGTGCCAATGAGCTGAACAACAGGTCATTATCTCAAGGCTATGTCCTTAGGGCAGCTTATGGGAGTGGAAGGGCAAGCGAAGAATGCACATTCCAAGGGCGGGGGGTGCGGGGAAAGGGTGGGGAGCTCTGATTGCCAGTGTCCAGATCCTGGGTAAACTGGTGGTCACATCCTCTTGAAGACCTCCCCCAACAAAAGGTCCTGGTGAAGGCAGAGGTGAGGCTGAAGCAGCCATGGAGTCTCACACAGCTCTGACAGAGGGAGAGGACAGCTTAGGAGTGAGTCCACCCTCAGATATAGGAATTAGTGACATGCTGGTAAACTAGTTCTCAGGAGGAAAAAAAAAAAAAAGCCCAATTCATAGAGTTTGCTGATTTCTGTGGTGTAAATACTCCTGTTATGGCTGACTGCAAGCTATCAACATGATGTTACTGAACATAGAGCTGAGAAAAGATATATATGGGAGAACCTGGGGGGCTCAGTCAGTTGGGTGTCCCACTTTGGCTCAGGTCATGATCTCACAGTTCGTGAGTTTGAGTCCCACACTGGGCTCTGAGCTGATAGCTCAGAGCCTGGAGCCTGTTTCAGATTCTGTGTCTCCCTCTCTCTCTGACCATCCCTCACACTGTCTTTCTCTCTCTCTCTCAGAAATAAATAAACATTAAACAAAATTAAAAAAAATTTTTTTTAAACACTATAAACAAGAAAAGGTATATATGCTTGGTTCTTGATAGTCACTATGAGCTGGCCCCAGAACACCATTATCATTAGTGGAAGCGGTGACCAGAGGGACAAGGGAGCATGACCCTGATTGCCACAGAAGCTAAGGAGAGCCCAGAATAAAAATAAAAAAGGATCCAGATGCTGTTTTCACACTCTCTTTCCCTGTCTGTGAAGTAACATTATCCAAAGAAGGCCTACATTTTCTCTGCATATCTGAGTTGAACTAATAGTAGATTAGGGGCCATCCTACATATGGGATAAAATCTAAGCTTCAGTATGTGGCATTTGGGGCTAAATGATCTGCTCCTGCCTGTTTCCAGATTCATTTCTTATTTTTTGTTATGTGCATTTTTTTTTTTTTTATGCCTGCCTAACTTCTGTGTATGTTTAAAGACTTAATTCGGACATCAAAAAGCCTCTCTGAATTCTTTTTTTTTTTTTCAGTTTTTAATGTTTTATTTATTTTTGAGAGAGAGAGAGAGAGAGAGAAACAGCATGAGCAGGGGAGGGTCAGAGAGAGAGGGAGACACAGAATCTGAAGACAGGCTCCAGGCTCTGAGCTAGCTGTCAGCAAAGAGCCCAACATGCGGCTCGAACCACAAACTGTGAGATCATGACCTGAGGCGAAGTCAGACGCTTAACCAACTGAGCCACCAGGCGCCGCACTCTGAATTCTTTAGGATTAGTGCTGCCCAGGAGAATATCCCACAACAGCTGAAGTATTCTATATTTGCACTGTCTCACATGGTAGCCGTTAGCCACATATGGCTTTTGAGCACTTGAAAGGTGGCTGATGTGACTAAGGAACTGAACTTTAAATTTTAGTTAATTTTAATTAATTTAAATTTAAGTAGCCACATGTGGTTTAATGGCTACCATATTGGGTAGTGCAGCTCTATATTGACGTGGGTGCCATTCTTCGTGTTCATAAAATACATTGTATGTTGCTTTCACTTTGCATTTACCTTATTAAATATGTCACATTTGTTGTTTTTCTTTGCTTGTCTCCCCACCAGATGTTGCCCTCATTGAGGGAAAGGAATGTGCTTACAACATGGCAGACCCTCAATGTCGTTGAATGTGTGAATAGTGCTGGATCTTTCCGACACTGGTATCTGCCTCTTAGACTTTCCCCTGTAGGCTCGGCTGCCTGAATGGGCCTTTATGTGCAGGCCACCAACTAGACTTGACGTTCTTCTAGACTCACTTCATTTCACTTGAATTTCCACGTCTGTAGTTGGCTTTCCTGGAATAACAGCTCACTTTTCACTTCAGTACTCCACCTAGATTAGCAACTAAGGCTTTACCTGGACCATAACTCAAGGTAGCCATCTTTCCATCTCTGGACTGATGTGTTGGTTTCCTTTATCTTCTGATTCATGCTTCTATATGCTGACCCTTACAGTTATATCCCCCGACTTTATGTACATCGAGCCCTATTTTAACCTATATCAAAAGTGTACCGACATTTGGCTTGAGTCTTGCCCTCTTTCAATAATTTCCCACCTGCCACCTCTGAAGAATTGGTTTTGCCTCACTGGTCTATAAGAAATACACATTTTCTTTTACGATCATCATCATCACTCTCTAAATAGATATTCCCATCCAAGAGCTTCCTCCAGGCCCTTTAAACCTTGATCCTATAATTACTGTCAGCCCCTCTTGTACCCTGGTCATTTTGCCTAACTATAAGGTTTAAAATAAGCCAGGTAATTAGCTCAGTGGGAATTAATATGTATTGTTCACTCTGTTTTAAAAAATATAAAAATGCCTAATAAATATCCAGACTGAGTATTAAATAACATTTTATGTAAGGAGGTCCTATAACTCTCACCTTTATCCTGTTCATGGGATGAATTACACCGACTTTCAAGTATAAATCAGTATTATATTCTTGGAATAAACCCAGCTTGGATGTGATAGATCAGACTCTTATAGCTAAACTTGGTTGCTAGTATTTTCTTTTGGATTTTGGTATTTATGTTCATAAGAGAGATTGGTTTGCCCTTTTCCTTTCTGGTACTATCATTGTCTATTTTTCATGTTATGATCATGAAGATCTGATAAAGTACAGTTGGAGTCTAAATACTCCATCCGTCTTGCTGTTTGGGTGAGAGAACTTGGAGGCAGGAGGTATTGCAGATTTCCCCTGTGGACTCAGGCTTTGGATAATCCCAGTGGCAAATTGTCTGATAACCCGCTCTCTTTTCTCTGCCTCCCTTCCTTGTCTCACTTCCCCACTACCCTACCAATGTTTCCTCTAATCACCCCCGTATACTCAAATCGTTCTCTTGGAATCTGCTTCTGAGAAGAACATAAGCGAGGAATGGTGGGTTCTCAATTCCTGACTGTTTTGGTAGCTTCTGAAAACTTGCACACAGGTGAATGTGGACTTCTAGCCAACTCTTCTAGTTGTTCTTGGTGACAGAGCAGGTTGAGTATAATCTAGTCCATCATGGCTGAAAACAGAAATGCTTAATGATATTCTATGTACACATCATGTATCTATCATAAAAAAGAAAATGCCTATGTGCAATTTGGTAACTTTCCTAATAGTTGAGTTCAGTCTTTGATATCTATGAGTTCTGATTTAAAGTAACCCTGGTAACATAGACACTTTTTTTTAAGTTTGTTTATTTATTTTGAGAGAGAGAGAGAGAGAGGGAAAGAGAGAGAGAGAGAGAATGCACAATGTGGAGGGACAGAGAGAGAGAAAGAGAATCCGAAGGGGGTTTGAGTCTCAATCTCATGAACCGCGAGATCATGACCTGACCCAAAATCAAGAGTCAGATGCTTAACAGACTGAGCCACCCAGGTGCCCCAACATAGCCACTCTTAATATTTATTATTCACTCTGAAAGCTTACCTTGGAGTCAGATCTCTCTTGAGGAAGGTTCACAATTCTGGGACTTAGGCCAGTTTGGGGTTCTCCTACTTCTCCATCACCTGTGTTCTTGTGTGTACCTGGCATTACCCTGGTAATTAAAGGTAAGCCTTAGTTTGGGGCGCCTGGGTGGCTTAGTCGGTTAAGCATCAGACTTTCGCTTAGGTCATGATCTCGCGGTTCGTGGGTTCGAGTCCCGCGTCGGGCTCTGTGCTGACTGCCAGCTCAGAGCCTGGAGCCTGTTTCAGTCTGTGACTCCCTCTCTCTCTGACCCTCCCCTGCTCACGCTGTCTTTCTCTCTGTCTCCTAGAAATAAATAAAACATTAAAAAAAAAAAAAAAAGGTAAGCCTTAGTTTATGCTTGTAACTTCCTTATTGCCTTGGAAGTTTGCCTCCTGTTTCCCCTCCATCTTGTCAAAGAAGAAGAAGACACAGTAGACAATGAACCTCATGTTCACTATGACAACAACATTTCGTTCTCCTGAACAACCGTGAATGTCAAGAAGTTGAAGCCTGGCCACACCTGAATCCTAAGCATATTACAGAGCAAACAAGAATTGTTTAAGTCATGATATGATCTGAGAATAAATTCAACAATATGACCTCATTCCAAGTGGGATCAGTTTTTGTTTTTAATGTATTTATAGAATCAAGGTTCAGACTTCCAACGGAATGAGAGAAAGGGATAGAGGTCAATAAAGAGGGTGAGACAATCGGTCAAAAGGAGCCCCGGGGCATTCCATTTAAAAAAAAAGTATGTTTTTGGCCAGCCAGAAAGTGATCATAATGGTTGTAAATGAGCAATAGTCATAAGAGAAAGATTTAAGTAACTTTTCATTACTTGGCAATGTTTTTAATTTGGCTGGATCTGACACTAAGCAGGGAGGGAGAAAGCCAGCCCATAATTCTAAAACTAAATTAAAACTGCTCTTGAGACATCTGTAGATTTTGATCTTGGAGAATAATTGGTTTTTGTTTCAGTTCATGCAAGTCAGCAGGCTGGGGGCCGGGGCGGGGGAGGGGCGGGAAGCACTGACCTGCAACAAAGCATCAGCTTTCCAAGCAGTGGGCTTTGGTTTCAATATGTGTGGTTAAGGAAAAAACTCTACAAACCTTCTAAAGTGAACGGTGTTGTCCAACTTAAATGTACAGGAAACTACTCATACACATTTGGCAGGTGTCCAAGGATCCCGGCAGCTCACCATCTTGACTTCCAGCGAAGGACAGCGTGACAGTACATCCAAAGAGACCTATCTGTAGGATGCTAGTGTGTGTTATTTTCTTTAACTATCATCTAATTGATGTCGATGTTTGTGGGCTCTGCCATTTATTTCAACATTAAATTACAGGTTTTTAAGACTAGACCACTGTGCTTGGCCATCTAGCAGTTTCCTATTACTCACCTGCCACTGCCCGGGCAAGTCACCTGAGGAAATGTAATGAGATCACTGGGGCGACCCCTTTTCAAGTCTAATTATTCCAGCACACTCTGTATCGCATCGTTATTTTTAACTTACTAACATTAGCTTTTGTCTTCCTAAAGACACTTGAGTCCACTCAATTTCCCTAACTGTCAAAAACGCAGATTGCAATTTTATTTTTTTCTTTATTTCCTGGGAAACTATAACCCTCATGTCCAGCTCTATCTTCCCCTTTCTCTTTGATTTTCTCACGGAGCAGGGATTAAATCTGATCACTGCAAGGTGACATTGCACGAGCAGGCTGGACATATTTTCAAGTGGCCTGGCCTTTGGAGGTGAAGGCTGTTGGGTAGAAGGGCTTCTAGCCAGTAGGGCAGCAGCTCTTAACTCGTTCCCCTGTTTTGCTCTGACCCCTCTCCAATCTGTTCTCAATCCAGCGGCCAGGCGATTCTGGTAAGACCTCAGTGGGTCAGATCAGTCCTCTACCCCAAGCCCCTCTACCAGATCTATTTTCTCTTCCTGGGATGCTCTTTCCCCAGATATCCTTATCATTTGCTCCCTCACGTCCTTAGTGTATGTACTCGTTGAGGCCATCCTTTTTTGTTTATGTTTTATTTTATTTTTGAGGGAGAGAGAGATAGAAACAGGATGAGCAGGGGAGGGTCAGAGAGAGAGGGAGATACAGGCTCCAGGCTCTGAGCTGGCTGTCAGCACAGAGCCTGACGCGGGGCTCGAACCCATGAACCATGAGATAATGACCTGAGCTGAAGTCGTATGCTTAACCCACTGATCCATCCAGGTGCCCCTCACTGAGGGCATCCTTAACCATCCTATTTTAAATCACAAGCTCCTCCCCCAGTCTCCACCTGGGATTCCCTCTTCCCTGTTCCTGTGCTACTTTTCTCCATAGCATCACCCTCTATCTTACCATGTGCATTTCTTTTTTATTTTGTCATGTCTATTTTTCCCTACTAAACCTAAACTCCAAGACGGTAAGACACGTTTTGCATTTGGTGTATGTCTGTATTCCTACCGTTTAGAAGAGCGCCTTGAATCAATTAGTAAGCATGTTGCCTAACTAGGGGCTCATTTCTTGAAACTTATCAATGTTTTCTAAAGTCATCCCTTAATACTGCTTCCAGTCTCCCTTCCCCAATGGTGTGCTGGTGGAATCCTTCCTCAAATAGAAACCATAAATACCCATAACCACCCCAGAAAAGAAACCCAGAAAGATGCAATGGCTTCCTAATGTATGTTTCCATTTTCAAACACTTGAAAAATAGGTCATTCATGGTCTTTCCGATATAATTAAGAACTCCATTAGCACTATTAGCAAGTTATTAGCAGTGACTTAGAATTAAGTATGTGTGTCATAATCTTTCCACAAATAAAGAAAATGTCTTTAACAGCTCTGAAAGATGTCTTAAATGGGATTGGTTCAACTTCATTTTATTTTTTGCAGAAGTGATTTCTCTGCACCACAGAGCAAGTTTTTGACTCGTTAAATATTTATTAAGTGCCCTCTCTATTCCAAGCAACCATATCATGCACTGTGTTGTGGTTATTTCATTTATTAACTTCTAATAGCAGTCTTAAATTGGGGTGCTCCATTTCTCCTGAGCCAGGCCATTTGGTAAAAATGTTAATTGTGTTCCCTTTTAAGAATCCCCAAGAAGTTATATCACAGTTCAGTTTCCTGGGGGAACGTCTGGCTCTTTGGTAAGTTCCAAACTTGGTCTCAAAGGTCTGTCTCACTTTCACCAAATTCCCAAAGCAACCAACAGCCAGGATTCCCAGACTAGCTCTTGCTGTTCCAGGCTAAAGACCATATTTATGGGGAATTAGCATATAGAGTAACAATACTCTTTCGTACCAGCTTACTCATTACTCTTTCAGGGACTGGTGGGTTTCAGTTGTGGTTTGTACTTCCTTCTTAAACATAACCAACATATATCTTCTGATTTAACTTTTTTTTTTTTTTACAAATAGTTTATTGTCCAGTTGGTTTCCATATAACACCCAGTGTCTTCTGATTTAACTTTCATTCATTTCTTCATTCATTCATTCTTGTATAGTGGTTACACCTGTGGATTTTGGTGTGCCGGGTAAAAATTTCAATACATTAAAAACTTAACCCTCATATAGAAAGAGCCCGTGTCATACATTTAATTAATCCATGAATGAAGGAATTCACAGAATGGTAAACCTGGGTCAAAGGCTTACAGTTGAGACTCAAGTATTTTTAGTCACTGAAAGAAAGGCTGCCGGAATGAGATTGCTGCTCTAGCTGGAAACTGGCTAATCTCCTAGGGGACAATAGAGCTGTCACCATTGGACTTACCTTTTCCACTGGAGAGAAGCTCCCTCGCATTCCTTCAGGTCAGAGATCATTTGAGTCACACTCAGCTCTGAACAAGTCAGCATACACCCTCACAAAGTTGTAGAAGAACCTAATCAATAGTGAAGAGTGAGTCATTAGGGTGAAAAGCCCCGAGAGGACAGGATAATTCTGGAGTGGGTCTGTACTGTTCCCGTATGGCACTGAAAAGGCGGTCAGCTGTCTTTTCCTCTGCTTCCAAGTTTTGGGTATTTTTGTCCCAACTGCTGTTAGGTTGCCTGGAGTCAAACTCTGTTTCTCACACTCGCTAGCTGTGACCTTGGCCAAGATATTTGACTTCTCCAAGCCTCAGTTTCCTCATCTGTAAAGTAGAGATAACAATAGTTTCCACTGCATTGGATTATTATGAGGTGTCAATTAACTGACCTGTGTGAGAATAGAATGGAATAGAATCTCCTGGCATATAGTAAGTACTCCATAAGGCTTAGCAACTATTACTTATGCAGGCATTAGGCTGAAATAATGGGTGGTGATCAGGGGAAGGGCTGCTGCTCTCCATGTCCTGGTCTTGTCAGGGAGAGTACTGAGATTCAAAGGCCATCACAGATATGGCTGTAGTGCTCAGAGGGAGTTCATGTCATTTAGGAGTCGCGGAGAGCTCTTACATCCAGGCTGGGATCAGAGTAGCTATTGGCAGTACAGAGCAAAGCCTGGATGGAGGCAGAGAAGGGGGCCCATGTGCGAGAAATGAGGTGCAACAGAGAACGGGAAGGGAGAGCTGAGGGCCTGGTGTCACTCACAGGTGGGGGCTGCTGAGCCAACAGACACTTGAGTCTTGCTGTCCTTCTTTCTTCATTTCTTTCCTCAACTGTTGAAGTCTCCATGCAGGTACCAGGTACTATCCTAGTACTTCTCTACTCTTCAAAGTTGAATATAATATAGTCCCTACACTTAGGGAGTTCACAGACTGATGGAAGAACCAGGTGTGACCAGTCAATATGGCGTGTGTACAAAGTGCATTATATCAGATTAGAGGTATGTCTGCAGAAGGAAGGCTTTTTGCTCCCTCAAGATTTGTTCCAGCAGCCGACTGGCTTGCGATGGACCCCAGAAGGGTGGCACTGGAGCTTATGAACACAGTAGGAGACCAGTAGCTACTAGTTATGGGTTGAATTGTGTAACCCAATGTATGTATTGAAGTTCTAACCCTCATCATCTCAGAATGACCTTATTTGGAAATAGGGTTATTGCAGATGTAAGTAGTTAAGATCACTTGTTTCCCCTTACTTTTATAGCTCCAATTTGGTTCAAGGTGGCAATGTGTTCATCAAAAAAATTCCTAGGTTTCCCAATCCAGTGAAGAAATGGGCAGAAGATAAGAACAGACACTTCTCCAAAGAGGACATCCAGATGGCCAACAGACACATGAAACGATGCTCAGCACCCCTCCTCATCAGGGAAATACAAATCAAAACCACACTGAGATACCACCTCACACCAGTCAGAGTGGCTAAAATGAGCAAATCAGAGAACTCTAGATGCTGGCGAGGATGTGGAGAAACGGGCACCCTCCTACACTGTTGGTGGGAATGTAAACTGGTGCAGCCCCTCTGGAAAACAGTGTGGAGGTTCCTCAGGAAACTAACAATAGAACTCCCCTATGACCCAGCAATAGCACTGCTAGGAATTTACCCAAGGGATACAGAAATGCTGAGGCATAGGAGCACATGGACCCCAATGTTCATAGCAGCACTCTCCACAATAGCTAAAACATGGAAAGAGCCTAAGTGTCCATCAACGGATGAATGGATCAAGAAGATGTGGTTTGGGGCACCTGGGTGGCTCAGTCGGTTGAGCGTCCAACTTTGGCTCAGGTCATGATCTCAGGGTTCATGGGTTCGAGCCCCACATCAAGCTCTGTGCTGACAGCTAGCTCAGAGCCTGGAGCCTGTTTCAGATTCTGCGTCTCCTTCTCTCTTTGATCCTCCCCTGCTCATGCTGTCTCTCTCTCTCTCTCAAAAATAAATAAAAAAAAATATATATATGTAAAAAGAAGATGTGGTTTATCTCTACAATGGAATACTACATGGCAATGAGAAAGAATGAAATCTGGCCATGTGTAGCAACATGGATGGACCTTGAGGGTGTTATGCTGAGCGAAATAAGTCAGGCAGAGAAGGACAAATATCATATGTTTGCACGTATAGGAGGATTAGGAGGAACTTAAAGGAGGACCGTGTGGGAGAAGAAGGGGAAAAATAGTGGGGGAGAGGGAGGGAGGCAAACCATGAGATACTCTTGAATGCTGAGAATAAACTGAGGACTGGAGGTGGGGGAAAGGGAGAGGGGGGAGATGGGCATGGAGGAGGGCACTTGTGGGGATGAGCACTGGATGTTATATGGAAACCAACTTGACAATAAACTATTTTAAAAAATTCCTAGGTTTCCTTCAAGGTCATGTGGGCATGTGGACAGCTTCCAGGAAAGTTATTGCTTTACTAATAGAAATGGAAGGACTCAGCTGGCATGGACCTTTACCCTCTACTTTCCCTCCCTTTTCTGCCTAAAAGGGAGACATGATGGCTGGAGATGCCCCAGACACTTTGTGACCATTTGCTAAGGATGACAGAGCAGGAATGTAGGAGCCCCAGTCCTTGGGCAGCCACATTAGGGCTGGCTTGCCTGCTACTCAGTTTCCTTGTTAAATTAAAGAAATAATTCCCTCACTTAATCTACTATTTAGCTTCTGAAACATGTAACTGAGCACGTTTGGGATAGACTCCTACTCCATGTAGAAAACTTGAATTGGAATATTTGTCCCACATACAGGAGTCCCATCCCGATGATTGATGGGGGCCCTGTTTCTGGAGACCTGGAGAGGTGGTCCAGTGAGGAAGGGTAAACCTCCAGCATTTGTGTGAAGCCGAATGGAATCCATTTACCATCTCTCTAGAGCCAGGACATTGACAGAACATTCTTCCATTACAGAAGAATGGGCTCACTTAAAAATAAATTTTTATTTATTTATTTTTGAGAGAGAGAGAAAAAGTGAAAGCAGGGAGGGTCAGAGAGAGGGGGGGACAGGGGATCTGAAGCAGGTTCCAGGCTCTGAGCTGTCAGCACAGAGTCCCACATAGGGTTCAAACTCAGGAACTGTGACATCACGACCAGAGCCGAAGGCAGATGCTTAACTGACTGAGTCACCAGGTGCTCTGAATTCACTTAAAAATAAAAAGTTAAATCCTCTGTTGCAGTCCAGCCCTCTGTCATTTTACAAAGGAAGGGAATGAAATTGAGGGACAGGAAGTGACTTACCCAGGGTCCTGAAGGTAATGGGTGGCTGATGTGGACTGAAAGGTAGGTCTCTTCCATCCTCCATGCTGTTTCCACCAACTTTATGGTTCCAGTGTTCAGTTCCATCATATTTTGCTTTGTTTTCTGCTAAGGTGATAGCCTGAATATCTGGTGTGCTAAATTAGTGAGATTTGAGGGCTTTTAAGTGAAAGTAAACAAGGATTAAGCACACCAGATAATTTAAAAGGAATCCAGATGGTAATTAAAAGGATTAATCCTGGTGTTTCTAAATGACAAACAGTTCTTTTAATCTTAATTATTAATTGCTAAATTAAATGTTACAGCCGGGTATGTTCTCATATTGTTCTGATTTATTCATCATCAGTGTACTTAAGAAAAGTGGAAAACATAAATTAACCGTATGTAAATTCCTATATTCACAAGCAGATGCAAGAAGAAGACAGGTCCTGCTACTACAAAAGGATTATAGTTGACATAGAACTCCAGTCTAAGGCAATGCTGATCCCACGTGACTCTGCCACTAAGAAATGGTGTCCTGATCTAGAAACCTAGAGCTGAAGGTACAGTGCTTTTCCATGGTGCAGAGTTTACGGAGGATTGGTTGGGAAAACAGCCACGAGAGCTTTGGGACTTCAAAATGTGAGTGCTTCTGGGGCTCCTGGGTGGCTCAGTCGGTTAAGCATCTGGCTTCCACACAGTTCATGATCTCAGAGTTCACGGGCTCAAGCCCCGTGTCGGGCTCTGTGATGATAGCTCAGAGCCTGGAGCCTGTCTTCGGATTCTGTGTCTCCTCTTTCTGTCCCTCTCCTGCTCGTGCTGTCTCTCTCTCTCTCAGCAATAAGTAAAATATAAAAAAAATTAAAAAAAAAAAATGTGAGTGCTCCTTCGGGAGCTCATTGAGGTAGTTCCCCTGGATTTTGGTAGAGCACCCTCTGGTGGCTCAAAATGTTTCCTGTAAGTTTTTCTGCAAGAATATGGAAGCCTAACTCCATTGAATGGAACAATTTTGGAACCAGTGTTTTTGCGGTGATCTTATGTTCAACAAAATTTTACAAGGTCCCAGCCTGCATTGCCTTTGATGCTGTTTAAACTCTGTCTTTTTCTTCAGCAGGTAGTGATGCTTCTCCTACCACCTGATTATACATACTTTCAAATCCCACATTTAGAGACTAATATTTAGTGGACCACTAAGGAAGGAGACAGCTTCTCTGAATTTCATTCAGTGTAAAAGGGAAACTTGCTACCACTCCTATAGTCAAGGTGTATTTTGGGGATTAATTTAATTTTAAAATTATTTTGTAAGATATGTGAGAGATTTGGAAAAATTTCAAGCCTAAATGTTATCTGCATCTCTATCTCAAGAGAACAGGAAACAGTGACCAAGCTCACTTATAAAGCCAGAGAATCCTCAGCTAGAAGGCTGGAAGATAATTCTTCCATTCCCTCATCAAACATTTAGTAAGCACCTGCAGTCAGCAAATACAAAGAAGTTCTTAAGGAGCAGACAGTCTAGTAGGGAGAGAAAAACATAAACAAATAGTTACAGTGTCTGAGAAAGTTTGTAAGACTTAAATTCCCTTTATGTTCACAATAGCACAAGATCACTTTAACTCACGCAATTTGGACATACTATCTAAAGACATGTTATCATTTGGTAGGAATTATACATTTAAAAAAAATTTATTTTTGAGACAGGAGAGACAGAGCATGAGCAGAGGAGGGGCAGAGTGAGAGAGGAGGACACAGAATCCGCAGCAGGCTCTAGGCTCTGAGCTGTCAGCACAGACTCTGATGCGGGGCTCGAACCCTTGAACCGTGAAATCATGACCTGAGCTGAAGTCTGACTGAGCTTAACAGACTGAGCCACCCAGGCACCCCAGGAATTACACATTTATACCATATAAAAGAAAATAAATCCACCTCTGTTAATCACGGAATAATTCACTGGCTTAGATGATACCTTAAAAGTTTCCTTCTATCCCAGTGCTTTCTGAAATAAAAAAGAATGCTGACATATTAAAAAAAAAAAAAAAAGCAAAGAAAACCAGAAAGTTTCTGGGCAAGCACAGTGATCAGCACACAGTAGAGGCTCAGCAAATATTTGAGAAATGAACAAATATATGAATAGCAAGAAGAGGGAAGGGATTTTTCTATTTCTTATCCAAGCAGTGTCCAATACCCATTTTGGAATCAGTGCTAGGCTCTTGCCCCCTGGCTATGAACATGTTAACATCTCTATAACTTCCTATGATTCAGGTTTTGAAGAGAAGCCGGGTCTAATCTAAAGCAGTGGCTTTCAGCACAGGGTGAGTTCGTTCCCTCTCTCTGCACGGGCTGTGGGGAGACTTCTCAATGTGTGGAGATAAGTTTGGTTGTCACAACTTCCCCGGGGATGCTACTGGCATCTGGTGGGCAGAGGTGAGGGGTGGTGCTAAGCATCTTACAACACACAGGACAGTCCTGTGACCAAGATGAAACAGTCTGGGGGCCCCAGGTGGCTCAGTTGGTTGGTTAAGTGTCTGACTTCGGTGTGTGAGTCCACACCTCACATCAGGCTCTCTGCTGTCAGCGCAGAGCCGGCTTCAGATCCTCTCTCTCTCTTTCAAAAATGAACATAAAAAAAGAATTAGACAGCCTTGAAAGTTAATAGGGTTGAGAAACTGTGGTTTAACGTTATCACTCGATTCAGCTGAGTTCAGAAGAAACCATCATCAGCACTCTTGAGTTAGGAAACACGCCTGATTCCCTCCCCTGCCTGTCATGTGTGCAACCCCCTTGCCTGCCCGCAGGCACTTCACAGGGACGGTTCCCACCCTCTGCTCCCTGTCCCCTGCAAGCAGGACCAAACTGCCTTCCTGCCAACGAATTGACTCCTCTGATTTGGGGACAGGGTGATCTGGATAGGCCTGAGGTCAGGCTTAGCTCCTGGGAGGTGAACAAGTAGACTCTTCTCTCTGATGAGGAAGCACGCTTAAATCCATTGAAAACCTGGCCAAGGTAGTAAAGCAAATGCCTCTGAGATTCTAATGATGAGGTTTACATACCTTCTTTCTCTCTCTCTCTTTTTTAATTTGAGGTCATTTAATTTTTAAAAAATTTTTTTAAATTTGAGGTCATTTTATTTATTTTATTTTCTTATTTTTAGAAAGAGAGAGGGTGAGCATGGTGGTGGGGAGAGAGAGAGAGAGAGAATCTAAAGCAGGCTCCATACTCAGGGCAGAGCCTGTCAGGGGGCTGGATCCCACCACCCTAGGATTGTGACCTGAGGCGAAATCAAGAGTTGGTGCTCAACCCTGAGCCACCCAGCTGTCCCTACATAGCTGGTCTCTTTATCACTTTGTCTTACAAGGCTGAGCAAGGAAAAACGCTTGCCTTTGGTAACCTTTGAAGGACCAGCAGAGGGCAGACATTGCTTACCTAAAGGAAAAACCGAGTACAGACCGCTGCACCAGTATCCGCAGAAACCGGCTGATTGATCGACCACCTCTCCTGTCATTCTCTTCCTCCATGTCACATTCTCTTCCTCCACGACCAAGAAGTCATCTCGGCCAATTATAATGTTGTATCTGGAAATGCTTGATTTCTTTCTTTTTTCTGTTGATGACTATTTGGGGTGATTCGAAAATCTTTCTTGAAAAAAGATCTATTTTTTCCTAATTAAAAATAATGCATGAGCATTGAAGAAAATTAGAGAACTATATAAAAGTGCAAAGGAAATTTTTACCTCCCAGGGGTGATCACTAGTCATTAGTCCTTCCAATCTCTGTTCCCATGAAAACTACTAAAATATGTGTGCTGCAATGACACATGAGGGATCCTTGACACACAGAGAAATGCATATACAGCATGTGTTTTCCTGTCTCTCTATCTTTGCTCATTCGGCTCAACTGGAAATGCTTTTTCTAATCTTTGAAAATCCAAATCCTAGATATTTTTCAAGGTCAAGCTCTTATGTCTCGCTTGATTCTCTGCAGGAGTCTATCTGTTTTTTCTGTATTTTTATGTCCCCATGTCTATGACTTTGTTATGGTGATTACCACCTTCTGCCTTACATTACAATTTTTATGTGCAGTCAAATCTTCCTACAAAGTCCCAATTTTTTGAGTGTGGGGACCTCACTTTATCGTTCTGTCTTCCATAGTGCCAACATTGAGTTGTTGGCAATACATGGTAAGTATTCCTAAGTATTTATGAAGAGTAAGGAGGGAAAGAGACAAAGGAATGAAAGAGGAAAGAGAGAGAGGAAAGGGGAGAAAAGAAGGAAGGAGTGAAGGAAATAAGGGGGAAATAAGGAAGAAAGTTGATTCATTATAATTTGCAGCAAGCTTTTTGAGGAAGGCAGGAATTATCCCAGTTTCACAGGGGAGGTCCAGAGAGTCTAAGTGTTGGCTCATGTTTATAATTCTATTTGGAGGATTTTTCTCAGATCAGAAGATTCAGAGTTTGTGTGTGTGTGTGTGTGTGTGTGTGTGTGTGTGTGTGCGTGCATGCGCATATGAGCGCGCATGCTCTCAAAAATGGCATATTGAAGTCCTAACTCTGGTACCTGTGAATGTGACCTTATTTAGAAATAGGGTCATTGCAGATATGAAGTCACACACTGGATCAGAATGGGTCCTAATTCTAAGGACTGGTCCTTAAGGAGAAGGAGGTTGGGACACAGAGATACACAGAAGGAGGATGACCATGTGAAGACCAGGTAGACACTGGAGAGAAGCATCTACAAGTCAAGGAATGCCAAGGATAGCACCACCGGCAGCTAGCAAAGCAAAGAAGGATTCCTCCCCAGAGGCTTCAGAGAGAACGTGGCCCCACTGACACCTTCATTTCATACTCTAGTCTTTAAGACTTCAGAAATAAGTTTCTACTGTTTTAAGCCACCCAGTTTGGAGTCGTTTATTACAACAGACCAGGGGGACACAATGCATCATGTTGACAACTTTCTAGTGACAACAGGCCCACCTGGGGCACAAAAGGGAAGTCTTACAGATACTTGGAAGGAAGTCAAGATGCCAAGGAGATATAGGGAGTCCTTGGTGAGAATCATAAAGAAGGGGGTTGTTGGATGGGTTCAGAGATAGCTTTCAGTTGTTTCTTTGCCAACATTTTAGCACAAGCAAATCCTTCTTTTCCTTCATTTATCTTTCAAGGTGTTAAGACTTATCGAAGGTCTTTGGAAACTGTTGCAAAAGGTAACCATCTAATTTTCCTAGTGTCATCAACAGACGATTTCTTAATGCATGGAACAGTGGTTGGCATCTTGTTAGCTCCTAAGTAGTTGTCGTTGTATAATATAGTGATAAATTTGGAAAGATGATGTTTGAATCTAAAAAATGGTAGCCACCCAGCTCAAGCTCTGAGAGTAAATATGAGGATTTAATGCACTGCAAACATTCATTTTCCCATTACCATCCTAAGGTTAAATTGTAACTGGGAAAATATTGCCAAAGTAGAGGAATGGAGTTTCCTCTCTGAAATAAGCCCAAATGTCCCCCACTCTGACTCCTATGACTCAGTAACTTAGATACTGGAGCCCCAAGATCGAAAGATCAATTCTTAGAATAAAACAACTTACAGGGAGGTGTAGGCGAGACTGCTTGATAAATGCCATCATCTCTCCCCGTGGTGGGAAAAATAAGTCAGCAGACATGAAGATGACTTCCCTTAGGTTTCCATGGTGGCCTTCACATGTCTCCCACATTGCATGAGTAATGATGAAGATGATGGTGATAGGGAAAACAATAACCATTATCACTGGAACAATAACAACAGCAAACACTATTCCAGAAAGGATTTTAGCTTAGCAGTGTCTCGCACATAGTATCCCCTCAATGAACGTTTTTTGAGTGAATAGAATCCATGAATAAGTGAATGAATGACTTAGTGGGATTGGATTCTAGCAGTGCCCTTTATTGCTTTGTGACTGAGTTTGTTTCTCTAATTTCCCTGCAGGATATCTAGAAATGAGAGAAGTTCTTTAAACTGACAGTATATGGCCAAAGCCATTAATTTCAAGTAGTATTGAGGTTTGGTTCTCCCATATCACCTTTTGTCTTTTCAGGGTTACTGGCTTCTGAGTGTGTCAGTGGGCTGGGACTAGACAACGATTTCAGGGATGCCTGATGCATTGTCTTCAAAACCAAAGGCAACAAGGTCAAGTGTAGCAATGGCCATGACATTTCTGCTTTCAGTTTATGCTAAGTCCCTGGATTAAGTTCCTATTTGGCTAAAAATAATATTGCCATCCAAGTATTTCTTGACCTTAGGATTCAAGCCTAACTGATTTATTAAACAAATATTTTTGGGGTATCTAGTGTGTGCCAGTGGCTTCTTTTTTAAAATTTTATTTAAATCCAAGTTAGTTAATATATAGTGTAGTAATGGTTTCAGGAGTAGAATTTAGTAATTTATCACCTACAAATAACACCCAGAGCTCATTACAACAAGTGCTCTCTTTAACACTCGTCACCCATCCCTCCACCCAACACACCACCAGCAACCCTCAGTTTGTTCTCTGTATTTAAGAGTCTCTTATGGTTTGCTTCCCTCTCTGTTTTTATCTTATTTTTCCTTCCCTTCCCCTATGTTCATCCATTTTGTTTCTTAAATTCCACATGAGTGAAATCATATGGTATTTATCTTTATTTGACTGACTTATTTCACTTGGCATAATGCACTTCAGTTCCATCCATGTTGTTGCAAATGGCAAGATTTCATTCTTTTTTATTGCTGAGTAATATTCCATTGTGTGTGTGTGTGTGTGTGTGTGTGTATAGTTGTGTGTGTGTGTATATATATATATAGTTGTCGATAGTGCTGCTATAAACATTGGGGTACATGTTCCCATTTGAATCAGCATTTTTGTATCCTTTGGATAAATAACTAGTAGTGCAATTATTGGGTCATAGGATAGCTCTATTTTTAATTTTTTTGAGGAACCTCAATACTGTTTTCCAGAGTGGCTGCACCAGTTTACATTCCTCCCCAAAGCGCAAAAGTGTTCTCCTTTCTTCGCATCCTTGCCAACATCTGTTCTTTCCTGATTTGTTCATTTTAGCTATTCTGACAGGTGTGAGGCGGTATCTCATTGTGGTTTTGATTTGTATTTCCTGGATGATGAGTGATGGTGAGTATCTTTTCAGGTATCTCTTAGCCATCTGGATGTCTTCTTTGGAAGTGTCTGTTCACATCTTCTGCCCATTTCTTAACTGGATTATTTGTTTTATGGGTGTTGGGTTTGATAAATTCTTTATAGATTTTAGATACTAACACTTTATCTGATATGTCATTTGCAAATATCTTCTCCCATTCCATTGGTTGCCTTTTAGCTTTGTTGATGTTTGTGCCAGCTGCTTTTATTGAAGGTTTTTTAGTGAACAAAATGCTTCCATGGGCTTAAATCCCAGTGAGGAAAGAGTGGCAATATACAAATAAAAGTGTAAAACAGTGTAAGGCATTGATCATGCTATGAATCAGAACAGCAGAATAAGGAGATGGAGAATGTTGGGGAGGCAGGTGTCTCTCTTTCAGATAGTGTGGCTTCTCTGAAGCGGTAACATTTCAACAGAGACTCAAGTGAGTGAAGGAGTGAACGGTGTGAAAACTTCTGGGAAAAATTCATTCCAAGATAAAAGTCTAAGGCCTTTACCTCCTACCTCCAACACTGAAAATAATCACCTTCACAAAAGTGTCTCGGCGTAGTGCACATTAGAATAAGAGCACTGGCCAGAAGTTCACAAACTACTGTCTGGATCTTTCCATCTTTGTTTAGACATCCTCAGCATTGGCCACATCTTCAGGCTGTCAACAAAATGACTGCAACACAACCTTCTAAAAACGATAATTGGCAGAGTCTTTCATTGGCCTTTAGTTAATAATTGCAGTTGACTAACTTGAATTAGAATTAAAAAATTAAATAAAAAAGAAAGAATAGAGGGGGACCCTAGCTGACTTCTTGCATCTCATTGATTGTCACTGGCCAATCCCTCCAAAGGAGTGGCAGAGCCCTTAGCAGGAGTCACCTTCCCTGAGGCACGTGGCTGTGTTATACCTGAGCAAAATTATGGTTCTGGTAGAGAAAAGCGGGAGAATGGGTGTTTGGTAGGCAACCAACAGTGCCTACTGCGCAAGACCAGCATAATTCAATGTGGTGCAGATGATAGGTAGTTATTTTGGTGAAGTCTGGTAACACAAAGAATCACTATTGTTAGTTAGTGGATTATCAAGACAGTTAAGGAAGCCACAGGGAGCAGGCGAACACTATATACACGCGGAAGTTTCAGCGTTGAGAGCACAGTTATATATAGGATTGCCATGTTGTTGTTCTGCTGATGAAGTCAGGCTTCCACAGGGAAAACAGATGTTTAGAGCAAAGAGTTGGAAGAGAGAAGAAATGAATCCAAGTTCTGCTGCATAATATTCAGGTGTTTCATCAACTTAACTGCTTGAGTCCCTGGAGAGAAGGCAAGATGCTCTGAGTCAGATGTTTACATGGAAGTAGTGGGTCAAAAAGAAAATAGCCTTTTTCTATCAGGCAGCCGTGGTGGTGTTTAGTCACATCAGATTTCTTACTTATTCACGTTAACAGTAGGAGCTAACAGGATGAGTATAATAGGTAGGACTGGATCCAGACCATATTCTCCTTCGGGAGTAGTGGGAAATTTGGAAATTCTTGATTATTCACAGCAATGGATGGGGACAAGAGCACAGCTAAGCTAAATTGGCAGTCAAAAGGGTTTCTTTTTCAGCAACTGTGACTTGCATATGAATATGCCTGTTATCTGCTATTTTGTTACTGAAAGATCTGTCTCCAGAATTAGAAATCTCTCCATTTCCTCACTTCTGTCCTCCTGCTGATCTTTGGCCTTCTATTTCACTCAGGTGGAGTCAACTCCATGCCTTTGTATATGATATTGCTTCTTAGAATGCCCTTTTCCTACTTGTTGCCTGGCAGATTTGTGCTCTTTTTTTCTAGACCCAAATCAAGGCTCTAGAAATTCTTCCCTAACGAATAACTCCACTAATACCTGCCACTGGAGTAACTGAAATGTTCTGTTGTCTTTAGAATGTTTGTAGCCTAAAGGAAAGTTCTTATTAGAAGGATGACAAGTTGTCCCAGTTCGCCTGGGATTGGGCTGCAGGAAAAAGGTGGCAAGGGAGATGGGATTTTCAACGCTAAAACCACAGAAGTCAAGGGAAAGCTGGGGATGAGGTTTTTTTTTTTAATGTTTTATTTATTTCTAGGAGAGAGAGAGAGAGAGAGACAGCTTGAGCAGGGGAGGGTCAGAGAGAGAGGGAGTCACAGACTGAAACAGGCTCCAGGCTCTGAGCTGGCAGTCAGCACAGAGCCCGACGCCGGGCTCGAACCCACGAACCGCGAGATCATGACTTAAGCGAAAGTCGGACGCTTAACCGACTAAGCCACCCAGGCGCCCCTGGGGATGAGTTTTTTAAGAATAAGGAGGAAAGAGAACCAACAGCGGTTGGGAGGCAAGAAGCAGGAGGCGAAAGGTGAAAGATTTATGGAATATTACTTAGCAATGAAAAGGAATGACATCTTGCCATTCGCAACTATGTGGATGAAACTAGAGGGTATTATGCTAAGTGAAATAAGTTTGTCGAGAAAGATATATGATTTCACTCATGTGTGGAATTTGGGAAAGGGGAGGAAAAATAAGATAAGACAGAGAGGGAGACAACCCATAAGAGACTCTTACAGAGAACAAACTGAGGGTTGCTGGAGGGGAGTTTGAGATAAATGGGTGACGGGCATTAAGGAGGGCACTTTTCAGGATGGGCACTGGGTGTCATATGTAAGAGATGAATCACTGGGTTCTACTCCTGAAGCCAAGACTACACTGTATGTTAACTCACTTGAATTAAAAAATTAAAAAAGTTAAACATTTTTTAAAAAGAGGAGGAAGTGAGAGAAAGGATGAAATGACAAAAGGGCTCTCATGAATCCCTCCGCATCAAACTTTAAAGCTCATCACACATTCCAGGCATTGAAAAACAATCAATGAGAATGGAGACAATTAACTTTTGGTCTTCCCCCTTTGAAGTTGGTCTTTTCTCTTTAAAATGTGTGTATTAAAAGTATCACTCTTAAATGGAAGCAATGACTATTGAATTGTCATCATCACTTAGGCACTTATTGAGAGCTCTGGCTCAAAATCTCTCCTTGCAACTTATTCCTCATTCATTCATTAATTCATTCATTCAACAGGCATTCACCAAGTGGCCAGGTACCATGTGGGTGCCATTAGCCTGGAAGAGTCCTGGCAAGGACCATGTCTCTTGCGGGAGCTGTATATCAACTCCTCCCTGCATGTTCTCTTGTTTGTAGCTGAGGGCTTTACCGTGCAGGACATCTTGGTAGACTTCCAGAGCAGCCTTTGGGACCACAAGTAGTGTGACATATCCAGGAATGAAAATGGCCAAGTACAATTCATCCTCAACTTAAATGCAACTGTGAAATGGAAAAAGCAAGGCATTCTGGCTAACGAACCCCACAGATTCACTTCTTATCGTTCCATCCATCTACCCTAGTGAACTATTTGTGGCTCCTTGAACTTGCCTGCTTCTCTTTGACCTCTAGGCCCTCCCCCAGCTGTTAAGTCTACTTGCATCATCCTTTCCAGTACAGCAACTGCGCTCACCCCCATTAAGCCACCTTAAGTAGACTTGCCCCCAGACTTCATCTTCACCATCTTATAAACCTGCCCAAGCCCTTTCCTCTGAGTTTGCATTTCCTGCGGTACATGCCCCACTTTAGCATTTATTACATGGTATTGAAATTATTTATTTAGTTACGTGTCTTCTGTCACTAGATTGTGAGTTTGCTGGGGGCAGGACTATGCCTTGCTCAGCACAGACCAGGTGCTTAATAAATGTATATTGAACAATGAAAACGAGAATAAAAACATTTCACTGAAACTATGGTAAATGTAGATTTCATGATTTTTGCGGTCAGCTGACACATTAGTTTGGTTCAAGAATATGATATTCAAAATATTTATTACTCTGGAACTAGATCATCAGTGGGACTGGACCATACCCAGTGGTGCTGGGTGAAGGGGGTATGCTAGATGTTACCCCTTTAGTTGCTGGACCCTGGGGAGGGGTGGAGTCCCTAAGGAGGAGCCTGATTTCAGAGGTGGGGCATGATGAAAACATGGTTATTTACCAACTGATACTGAAGTATTTCAATATTTTGACAACTGCCACGGTCATCCATGTGCATTCGGACCACATTCCAGCTCTGGTCAAGTTCGTCTTCTCATTAAAATGGATGCTTAGGGTTTGTAGCAGGAAGAGAAAGGCTGCATTTTAAATTGCCCCAGTTTCCCCTGGCGGGATGATCTGTGTAATCTTATCAGATATGTTTATGCATGGGGAAGACTCGTCATGCGGTTCACATCATAGAGCAGAGAAATATCAATTTTTATCTAGAACTCCCTTCCGTGAATGCCGGACTGAGGGGGTTCATTGTGGTCCACTGTCTCTGTCCACTGTCCGCTGTCTCTGACATTGCATTTGGTAAACCCGTGCTTTGATAGAAGGCAGGATGGCGTGGGGAGGCTGTGGTGGGGAATGTTGGTAGCCATGGGGTACTGGGGGCTGCTATGCCCCTGGAGGCCTGAAGGATACTGGCCCTTAAATCAGATTTTTGTAGCAGATAAACAGCCTCCAAACCGATTTCTTCAGAGCCTGAGAGCACCAAAATAAAATGTGAATCATTAAGACATGAAGACACTGGGATATATTTGAAACCCGGGATGTATTTGAAAGCTCTTTGTGTTTCCAAAGACTTTAAAATTTGGCTTCATTTAATCTAGCCATAGGGAGATGGCTGGTATAGGTCTGTGGGCCTATGTTGCGCAAGCACTGAATATAGAAAGGTGTTTAACTACAACTTGGATGCTAATGAGTGCAAATTTCAGCAACTCTGCCACGTTCCCCAGTGAAACTCTGATCTAAAAGAATTATACAAAGCTATACTTCCTCTCTAAAGCATAAGGGATTTCCCATGGAAAGAGATAAAGTTCAGAAAGTACAGGTTTGTGTGATAAAGGCTGTTTTCTACCTATTTTAATATATGCTTTGAAAACACAGGGGTATTAGAAGAAGAGGAGAATGTAAGATCCAAGTTATGTACTGAAAGATCCCAGGGAATAGCTTGCAAGGTATAATAGGATGTAAGATGTTGAGAGATTGCATCAGCTACCCGAGAGCACGGTTTCTGATTAAGAGCTCAAATCTAATGGCCAGGACACCTGAAACGGCTGAATGAAAATAGAATCCCCAGAAGAATCTTTGAAAATAAAATAGGACAGAAGCCCAGAGGCATAGCCAGAAATTGCTAAAGGCACCAAGTAAAGAAAGGTCACAAAGGATAAAAGAACACGGAATTGCTCAATGAAGGGGGAGACCAAGAAGGGTATCTCATTAAAATTCAGTGTGAAAACCTGTACTATTGCTACTCCTTGTTACGTATCCAGAGGAAATAATTTGCTGTGAAGGCCATGATTTATGCTCAGAGATGTTCATCACAATGTTATTTATGATAACTCAAAAGTGGAAACCATCTTAAAGGTCAACAGTAGAACGATGAAGCCAAATACAGCCTGCCTGTGTCATACACGATTGTATGCAGCCATAAAAATAATGGTCTTACTTGTACCATCCATATAGTTTAATCTCATCCCTGTAAACAAGAGCAAACATTTTCTTGCTATGGATTAATTTGTTGAAATAGTAATTCATGTTTTTCTCCTATAATTTTTTTCTCCCCACTAAAAAATGGTTTATTTATTTTGAGAGAGTGAGCGTGAGCAGGGGAGGGGCACAGAGAGAAGGAGAAAGAGAATTCCAAGCAGGCTCTGTACTGTCAGAGCAGAGCCATGATGCGGGGCTCGAACCCATGAACCATGAGATCATGACCTGAGCCGAAACCAAGCATCACACGCTCAACAGACTGAGCCACCCAGGTGCCCCTTTCCTCCCAATTTTTAATTAGAAGACAAATTTTTGTCACTCTCTGTCTCAGAGATCTGAGCAGCGAGCAGAGGCAGCCTGAAGCCAGCTACCTTTTGAAATATTACTTTTCTAATCAGAAAATGACAAAAAATGGCATTTAAAAAATGCTAGTAAAATTCCGGCTTTAAACATCATGGAAAAAAATCTTCCAATGCCATTTGGCAAAATGGTACTGCCTACCCCAAAGTGGCAATGTCCACTGCTGCCACTGAGTGTCCCGGCTTATCTGCTATGTTTATAGAGGACAGAAAGGCTGGCTGAGGCTTCTGGACGCAGGAGAAATCATAAGGCTTCCTTGTCCTTCCAGCCTGGTCTCTAAGCAGCACCTCAGGTTCCATTAAGAGCAATTTTAGGGTTGGTTGTGTGTATGTATCATGTATTGGGAGAGCCAAGAATGGCAAGTGCCATTATCATCATTCCATTAACCAGAAGGTCTTACTGACCACCACTTCCATAATAAGATCTCACAGTACTTTCTGAATCATCCAAATTGGCTCAGTACGGGTGTAGGGTGAAGCACATCTTGTTGTAATTCAATTCTTTGAAACTTGGTAATTTGGATAAAGTCTGAATCACAACATATTAACTAGAACAGTGGTTTTTAAACTTTCTTTTCAACAGAGCGACAGCCCATTCTTCAAACCGCAGCTTGTATGAAGTTTAAATAGGTCATCGAAATAACAGGTGATTTGCTCTGATCGGTGGTGGTGGAGAGCCTCCAGGACCCAGCTCACCCCTACTTTTTTTCTCCAGGTTACCTTCTCCTCACCCTCAGGGAGACACTCAGACCCCCCCTAGGGCTCTGTGAGCACAAATAAAAAACTGTAGAGCCTCGAGGCGTCTGGGTGGTTCAGTCAGTTAAGCTCGAGTCCCAATTTCAGTGCAGGTCATGATCTCACAGTTCATGGGATCAAGCTTCTCATTGGGAAGACACAGAGGACCCTGCTTGGGATTCTCTCTCCCTCTCTCTGTCCCCTCGACCCCCCACTCTCTGTCTCAAAATAAATAAACATTTAAAAAAACATTAAACATTAAAAACATTAAAAAGAAAAGAAAACTAAAGAACCTGAAAATTTTCATGAGAGCATGTTCTGACCAAACGCAGACAAAAAGAGCGAATGGTCTGAGCACATTGCACATTGCATCTTGCTATGGCTGGTGGGGAGGTAGAGAAGAGAGTAAAAGGGCATCTCTCCCTTAAAAGTGGGGCAGATTTGGAGACCCTCAGTCCCTCTCCCTTCTTGAAACATCATCATTGGTTAAAGTATCATCATTGATACTTGCCTTTAGACTGTGAAATCTGGGAGTGAGATAAGGCTGCTCTATGGAATTCAATACAAAATTAAATTAACCCCCTAATTTTAATATATTCCAGGGTCAACTGTGTGCTTGGAATATGAGAAAGAAAAATGCTCTAACAGTGCTGCCTTAGAAAGCTTTTGGGTTTTCAGATGCACCTGGAATGAAGAATTTCTTCACCTTCTCTCTTTTGCCCAATTAAAATCAGAGTTTTCAGCATTCTGCCCGACTCATTTATCAAATACTCGGTAGCTTCAGTGGGGGAAGGGATAGGGTCTTGGAGCACACCGCGCTTGGGTCTGCAGCTGGGCAGGGCTGAGTCTAAATCCTGTCCCATCATTCAGTGTCAGGCAGTGGGGCATGGGAGGTCGGTGGCCTTCATTTCCTCTCTGCAAAGGCGGGTAGGGCAGTAAAAGTGCTTACATCACAGGGTGGCTGTGAAGAGCAAGTGAGATGATACACTGAATCACCTATCACGAAGCCCAGTACATTGTAAATGCCCAATATCTATTTTTATTATGAGTTTAGTCAGTGAGCCTCCACAACAGTGATTAAAAAAAAAATCATGGCTACCAATTAGAATTGCCAGGAGTGCTTTAAAAACTGTGAATGGCTGATAGCACAGGCCAATTAAATCAAAGCTTTTGGGCTGGAGCCCAAGCATTGGTAAATCAAAAAACTACCTCAGTAATTCTTTTTTTTTTTTTTTTTTTTTTAAGAGATCAGGCTTTTAAAAAAATTTTTTTTTAGTGTTTATTTATTCTTAAGAGAGGGAGACAGACAGAGTGCGAGTGTGGGAGGGGCAGAGGGAGAGGGACACACAGAATCCAAAGCAGGCTCTGAGCTGTTAACACAGAGCCGGACGCAGGGCTTGAACTCATGAACCGTGAGATCACGATCTGAGCCGAAGTCGGACACTTAACCGACTGAGCCACCCAGGCACCCCTACCTCAGTGATTCCAATGTGCAGCCAGGGTGATGGCTGTGGGACTGAATATGCAGAGGGGGGGTGGGGGGTGATAATGTCCAACAGTGTGGGGGAGGCATGTGGCAAGTGGACAGTCATCTTGTGGCTTATCTTGGGGACACCAGAAGTGCTTGCATCCCCTGAGATGGCCTCCAGCAGCTGGCTGCCAGGCAAATGGAAGAGCAAAACCTGAGTGTCAGGGAGGGAGGGATAGGGTGGGGAAAGATTTCAGAGAGATGCCTGGAGGTACAGGAAGCAATGACCAGACCTTGATTGCGCACGGCCCCATACCATTTCCAAAGCGTTTTCCCGTAATTAACCAGTTCAACCTTCTCAATAACCCCATGAAATACAGGAGGCACACGTTATGTCCAAGCAGAGAAAGGAGAATCGAGTCATGAATACGTCAAGTCATCTGCTTACCATCAACCAGTATCTGGTGGGCAGGGTCATGACAAAACCCATATCTGCTGAGTCCACTTGTCTTTCTGGGATACCATCTGTGTCTCTTGCTTAGTGTCTCTGCCTGGTGGCTGTTCCATACCCACTCTTAACCAGCAAGGGCAAGTTCTAGACAACCTTCTGGTTTAGAATGCATGGACCTGGGAGTGTCTTTTTGCCTCTTGCACAAACAATGGGAACAAGGTAAGAGAAAGTTCTAGTGGAGATAAACATTGTAACGTGACTCTCCCTTTTGCATTAGCTAGTGTCCCTCTCCAGGCTGTGAAGTACAAGCAAGCTGGCACAGCAGGAGAAATTCAGTTCTCAACTTTGTGTCAACAACAAGCCTTAGTGCTGCTGCTGTGCCTTAGCTCCTGGAAGTCAAACAATGTTTGTGAACATGACGGATTTCAAGCTACTTGTGTTGAACATTCCAGGAAAAGCCAACCTGGGAATACACGATGTCCTCAGTGTCCCACATAATTTCTCAGAAGAACCTGTTTCAAAGTAAACTGTGGTCTGGGTAACAACAAAGTGCTTCCACATATGTGCCCACCCACTGTCCCCAGGACAATGACCAAGAATTGGACTCAGCTCTTAGGTACTCTGTGGCCCATGGTTTCTTCAATACTCTAGCACTGTGCAGTTAGTTCAGCATGAACTGTCTGATTTCCCTATCCCTGGGGACCCACTGCAACTTTATATGGTGTAAGCAGATGATGGGTTTATGGGAATCGCCTAACCAGCACTGCATCTTGATTTGTGGTCTCACAATTGGTTACGGAATTGATCTGGATTCAAAGGAGCAAATGACCACAGCACCAGGATGTGGGCTGGTCTTAAAAACAGGGGTGAGTGTTCGTGTAGATACAGCTGTCTGGGAACCAGCTAGTTTTGTACCGTGAAAGAGACTATCAAGGTGTTTTTCTTTCTTTCTTTCTTCCTTCCTTCCTTCCTTTCTTTCTTTCTTTCTTTCTTTCTTTCTTTCTTTCTTTCTTTCTTTCTTTCTTTCTTTCATTGAGGCTTGGGTTAATAATTTATTCTGAGACTCACACTACATCTGAAATCCTCCAGGACCTGAACGAGTGAAGGGAAAGCTATTTTTTTAATGTTTTATTTAATTCTGAGAGAGAGAGAGAGAGAGAGAGCGAGCAGGGAAGGGTCAGAGAGAGAGGGAGACAGAATCCAAAACAGCCCCCAGGCTCTGAACTGGCTGTCAGCACAAGAGCCCGACGCAGGGCTAGAACCCACAAACTGTGAGATCATGACCTGAGCCGAAGTCGGATGCTTAACCGACTGAGCCACCCAGGCGCCCCAGGGAAAGCTATTTTTAATCATGTTTCAGTCATAGCGATGGAGAGAAATATTGTCCAGAAGATCCCTGTTCCATCCTTAGGGATTCTTTCCCCACGAGAAACTCAGAAACAGAGAAACATCAGGTTCACATCTTTCTCTCTGGATTCTGATCAAGGTAATCATCACAGTTCTGATAAGCTGTCATCAGCACACAGATATAAGCCAAGAAGAAGTGAGACTGTGGGATAATCAGTCACCTGCCTTCTTTCTATTCTTCCAGTGTGCTACCCTCCTTCCTGCCGTAGGACCTTTGACCGGCCTTTCTCTCTGCCTCACTCATCTTCTCCTAGTTAGCTCCTAACCATCTGCAATGGGTGAATTGTGTTCCCCAAAAAGGTATGTTGAAGTTCTGACCTCCAATACCTCAGAAAGTGATCTTATTTGGAAATAGGGGCATTGTAGATGTACTTAGTTGAGGTGAAGATGTATTGAAGTAGTGTGAGTCCTTCATCCAATATGACGACTGTCCATGTAAGAAGGTCATGAGAGACACACAAGGAGAAGACCAGGTAACAGTTGAGACAGATATTGGGGTGGTGCAGCTGCAAGCCAAGAGCTAGTGACTCATGGCCACCTAGAAGCTAGGGAGAGGCAAGGAAGGATGCTACTCAGAGTCTCAGAGGGAATATGGCTCTGTTGACATTTCACTTTTGGACTTCTGGCTTCCAGAACTGTGGGAGAATTAATCGCTGTTGTCTCAAGCCACCTGTGTATGATGTTTTGTTATGGCAGCCCCTGAGAAATAATATACCATCCTTCTGATTTGAATTGAAATGTCACTTTTTGGGGAAGTCTTCCAGATCTGTCTGCAGCTTAGAGTACATCTTCCTACCATACTGTCCCCTACCACCTCTGCTTTTCCTGCATGACACCCATCATGTTTAGCAATTACCACTTAGTTTGTCTTTTCTTTTTTCTTTTAATTTTTTTAAATGTTTTATTTATTTCTGAGAGAGAGATAGAGACAGCGTGAGCAGGGGAGGGCCAGAGAGAGAAGGAGACACAGAATTCGAAGCAGGCTTCAGGCTCTGAGCTAGCTGTCAGCACAGAGCCTGATGTGGGGCTCGAACTCATGAACCGTGGGATCATGACCTGAGCTCACATCAGACGCTTAACCGACTGAGCCACCCAGGCTCCCCTGTTTTTTCTATTAGAGTGTAAAGTCTCTGAGGGCAGAGATGATGTTTCTAGGACTCATCACTGCATTCCCAGCAACCAGGGTTCTACCTGCCATTAGCATCCATTCTCTAAATATTTGTTGAATAAATGAAAAATGAGGACATTCTATTTAAAAATCTTATTTCCAGCTTTACAGAATCATCTGGAGGTTAGCACTTTATGAATGGAAATTTGCTCATTAAAACTCACTTTATCTGAAAGAAGGGATTGTTTTTTGGGAGCTTGAAATCTAGCCTTTTTATATTTAGTCACAATATTTCTCTTCAAAGTACTAAAAAAAAATATTTAGGCTTTCTTTTATATAAATAGTTTTCAAGATGAAAACAGTGTGAAGAAACCCTACTTAAAGTGTCTGAAATCTCCCTCTCCTCCCTCCTCCATAAACTGCAATTTAGATATATTTTATATATCCTTTTCTTGATGGATTCACCACTTAAGGCGGTAGCAGTACCATTCACTGAATATGAAATGAGTCAACAAGTTGTTCAAAGTATTTTCCTTGCATTTTCCTCAGTGACCTTCACCGAGGGCTTCTTCGAAGCTGCTGGGGCAGATTGTAAAGTATCTTTCCAAAGCTTTGTATTCCCTTTTGGCCATGTGTGATAGTTACAGGGAGCCCTATGGAAGAATGAAAATAGGAAGCTTGACTCGAAAGTAATACATGGATATAAGTGTTTCTTCACCTTCGCATATTTAATCCAAAATTGTTAAAAACATCATTCTAACTTTTATTTTGGAAGTGTGTCTAAAGTTTGCAAGAAACCATCTTATTACCATGTTGTCATGTCTGGTTTTGGAGAGAAAGAAAGTAAATCTTTATTTACTTGGGTGATCTCCATATGACTTTTGGCCACTTGTCCAGAAGTGTGAAGGATGGGCCCTGAGAGAAGACAATAGAGTCCAGCCGTGTAAATGTGGTGCTGAGAGAAGTGCTATGGGTGTGTGTGGGGGACA
Organism: Hyaena hyaena; assembly: GCF_003009895.1. Classification (NCBI taxonomy): domain Eukaryota; kingdom Metazoa; phylum Chordata; class Mammalia; order Carnivora; family Hyaenidae; genus Hyaena; species Hyaena hyaena. The sequence continues at coordinate 1,059,650 of NW_024081161.1, forward strand.
TGACTCAATCTGAGCTCCCGTGGGTGACGTCAAACTAGTCCTTAACTTTTTGAGTCTTAGCTTCTCACTTGTAAAATGAAAATAATATTTGTTATGTTACAAAGAAGATGACTTTGGACAATATATATAAGGATGCTTGACCCCATATTAAGTGCTGTGGATATGAATTGAGAATGGAGTTATTTAGATGTAATTATACTGTACACTTTCATAACACTTTGCCACTTAACAAGATACTTTGGGATGCATTCTATTACTTGAGATTTAAAATAATCTATTGAGTGAAATGGGCTAGGCTGTAAGCTACATAGATGAACAGGATATAGTTTCTGGTGGCAAGGAACTTATGGTCGAGTGGAAGAGACAGACAAAAACCAGATAATTTCAATAGTGAGTGCAGTGTACATACTTTGCATTGTACTTTATGTGTGCTATCCCATGAATCCTTATGACTGACTTATGAGGCCATAATAATTATCCAGGAGACTTGCCCACAATCACACAGCTGGTAAAGGATGAACCTGGGACTGAGATCTAAAGATATCTCCAGAGTATAAGGCTTGATTACTGCACTTGGCAGTGACTTCATAGGTGTTCCAGTTTTACTGCTGCATATCATATCACCCCAATCTTAGTGACATAAAACAACAATCATATCACTATGCTCGCGGATTTTTGTGGGTCATGAATCCATAAAAGGGCACAGAAGCAATAGCTTATTTCTGTTCCATGGTGTCTGGGCCTCAGCTGGATAGACTGAAAGGCTGGGGTGACTCAACAGCTGGGATCTGTAAGGGTAACTTAATCACACACCCTGTGATTGATGCTGGTTGTCGGCTGGGACCTCAGCTGGGGCCACCTATATGTGGCTTCTCCATGTGACTACTTGAATTCTCTCACAGCATGGTGTCTGGGTTTCAAGAGCAAACTACCCAAAGAGAACCAGCCTGAGGCTGCGTAGTCTTTTATACCAAAGCTTTGGAAGTCACATAGTATCATTTACAAGCCCCACTCAACTCCAGATTCAAGGAGAGGGAACATAAACACCATTTTCAATGGGAGGAGTGTCAATGTCATATTGTGAAAACATGAGGAGTTGGAAAATCCAGTCTGCCACAGTCTACAATAATTCATATTTCTCCCTTATGTGTTATTACACTCATGTCTTCCAAATGTCATCCCCACATGGCATCAGTTTGAAGTCCATGATCTCATCACTAAAACTGATGCAGTGTGTATGCAGCTCCTTTTATGTGGTTCCTCTGAACACAAGTGAATTAGGGAAACAGATTATCCGTCTCTCCCCTTCTCCGTCCAATATACACTTGTGGGACAAACGTTAGATAACTGTTAGGGAACTTTTATTTGAAAAGGAGAAAAATGAGTAGCACACAGCAGTTACTGGTCCATAACAATTTTGAAATTGATCTGTGCACATTTTATTTGCTCCTTAATTAAGGCCCAGTCCTACTGCTTGGGAGTTGTTCTCTTCGCTCTTAGCTCCAGCCTCTAAGCTATCCTCCTCGTCTATAAGAAACCACAGGTGTTTGCCACTGAGTGATTTTCTCAGCTGATTTCCTGCCAATAGAAATTCAAAGGTCAAAGGCCTCCTAGCTATGTTCTTTTAAATCATATATGATCTAATTCTTTAAAAAACTTTGCATGGGGCACCTGGGTGGCTTAGTCGGTTAAGCGTCCGACTTTCGCTTAGGTCATGATCTCGCGGTTCGTGGGTTCGAGCCCCGCGTCGGGCTCTGTGCTGACTGCTAGCTCAGAGCCTGGAGCCTGTTTCAGTCTGTGACTCCCTCTCTCTCTGACCCTCCCCTGCTCACGCTGTCTCTCTCTCTCTCCTAGAAATAAATAAAAATATTTAAAAAAAAACTTTGCAGGTTTTCTGTGTGTCTATTTACTCCATTGGACAAGAGCCATACCCATGAAACCCTCTTAGATAAGCGCTCTCTCAAGGGCTTCCTTTGAGACCATGGGGTAGTGTCCCTATAGTTCTTAGAAGATATATTCTTTAATAGAGATCTGTGAAGCATGCTCTTAAGATCCTTAGGAGGCCTGTTGCCTGTTTGAAAGATTCTATGAGACTTTAACAAATGATCTTAAAGTCTCACCTTGGATCTGATCTTTGGCTTGAGTTCCTTCTTAATTTAAGAATAATTGCTGGCTGAAGACACTGGGAATGAGAAGCAGTTTTGTATTTGAACCTAGTAAGTTCTGGCTCCTTTGTATTTAACATTTCATTCATTAATTTCTTTTCTACATTTTATTTATTGGAAGCAAAAAGACTCCAGGTGCCACTTTCAATTTTATGCCTAGAAATCTCCTAACCCAGATCATTGAGTTCATTAGGTATATTCCTATTTTCCATGTTACTATGACAGTGTTGCTAAACTCTCTGTCTATAAATAACAAGGATCTCCTTTATTTCAGCTTTCAATGACATATTTTCATTAAGTTCCTTTAACCTCTCACCAATGGGCTCCTCAAAGTTTTATTGGTTTCCACCACCCACCAGTCCCAAGGTCAATGCTGCAAGTTTTGGGTTTTATTATGGCAGCATCCTACTTCCAGGTATAAAAATCTATTTCAGATACTATGGCTGCACTAAATACTACCCTGAACTTAGTGGCATAAAACAGCAAACATCTTATTAAGTGGGCCAGGAGTTCTGGACAGGCATAGGTGCCTTGTTTCAATCATCATGTCTGGCACTGAACAATGAGTATCAGTTGGGAAGGCTTGAAGGCTGCGGGTGAATTGATGGTTGAGGGCTAAAATCATCTGGAGGCTTGCTCAGTTACGTGTGTGGTAGTGGATACTGGCCAATTAATGTCTGGGACCTTAGCTGGGATTGTTGGCCAGACCACCTACACATGGCCTTTCCCTGTGGCTGCTGGTGCTTCCCAGCTGGGCTCCAAGAGTGACTTCTAAATAGAATCAGGAAGAAACAGCAATATTTTTAAGATTTAGCTCTGCAAGTCAATAACATCTCTTTTGCTCTTAGTCACAAGCCTGCTCAGATTCAGGGAGGGGGAATATAGAGCCTCTCTTAATGGAAGAAATGTCAATGTTATTGAATGGGATTGGAGATGTGGATGAGAAATGCTGTTGCAACCATCTTTGGAAAATATAATCCTCCATGATTAAAAGCTGTGGGATTATAGGGAATGAACACCTGAGGATTCTAAAAAGTCTGTCAGAAGGAGATCATCCCTGACTTGAGGCTTGAAGATGAGCTTGGCAAGAGTATTATCATTTTCCTGACTTCATGGCAAAGGAAACAGAATTCTGAGTATAATCTCCTAAATGGTTATGGGTATTACCCCCTGAATTACTACTTTGAGATATATATCTATGTATCTATGTATCTATCTATCTATACTGTTTTATATATCACATATATGTGATAAATATTATATATACATATACACTGTGCTATACATCATTTATATGATGTATAACTACTGTGTTATATATCACACATAGATACTGTGTTATATATCATATACATGCACACATACATATACATACTGTGTTAGAAATGTTCACTTTATTTTATAGCCAAACTCCACACTTAAGAAATGTTTAAAATGATCTATAAATGGCAAAAAAGGTCACCACTTCAAGAAATAGAATTCAAATGAATTGGTAACAAGGAGTTATAAATAGGAGAATTGATAATCATAGTTCAATGAAAGAAAATTCAAGCTTGGGCATCTAGCAAAAAGAATTCTGTAGGAGGAAGAAAAAGAACTGAGAATTTGCCACAGTGCAAGGCAAAGGGATTCAAGGCAGCAAATGAAATGGCTATACAATTTGGTGCTAAATATAGCCAGAAGCAGTCAACATCTGCTGGTACAGAGGGATGACATCAATTTTCCCCTTAATAACTCTAGGCCACTATCCCCAGAGCAGTGTTTCTAGATGAGGTTGTCTATGTAATACCTTACCTTGTTCAAATAATAGTCTGACAGTGGACAGAGGGCCATTTGGATCTTTATACACCCCTTCAAATTGCTGCCCTTTTAATGGAGATTTGGAGATGGTTATGCAAAACTCCTCAAAACTTTATCTCACCTTTCTGTCTCATTTCCAGTAATAGGGGCCTGGCCTAATATTTGTTTATTTATCTTTAAATTTAATTTTATGAGTAGGTCTAACTTCACATCATTCAAACAAACAAACAAACAAACAAACAAGAAGGTATCAATAGATAAGCCATGAAATTCTCTCTCCCATCTTTGTCTCCATTCCACTTTCTCATAGGTAGTCACTGTCCTTGGTTTCCTGTGTATTGTTCTAGAGTTTCTTAATATATAGATAAAAAAATACCGACATGGACTTTTATTCTCTTCCTTCCTATCTTCACCTCTTGCCTATATATTTTTTTTCATTTCTGAGAGAGAGAGACGGTATGAGCAGGGGAGGGTCAGAGAGAGAGAGGGAGACACAGAATCTGAAACAGGCTCGAGGCTCTGAGCTAGCTGTCAGCACAGAGCCCTACGTGGGGCTCGAACCCACAAACCGTGAGATCATGACCTGAGCCGAAGTCGGTCACTTAACCAACTGAGCCACCCAGGCGCCCCAACCTCTTGCCTATTTTTAAACCTCGAAGGCATTGCATTTTTAAAAAGTTTTTATTTATTTATTTTGAGAGAGATAGAGACAGTGCGAGTTGGGGAGGAGCAGAGAGAGACACATACACAGAGAATCCCAAGCAGGCTCTGCATCATTAGCATGGAGCCTCACGTGGGGCTTGAACCTGAGCTGAAACCAGAGTCCGTAGCTTACCTGACTGAGCCACTCAGGCCCTCCCACCCCGCCCCCGAGCAGTGTATTATGTAATATGTTTTGCAATTTGCTTTGTTCACTTAACTACATTTCTTGGAAATTATTCCCCTCACTTCATTACATGGTGAATTTGTATGTATGTATGTATCTATGTATGTATTACAGGCAGTAAGAGAATTCTTAAACCTCATCTCATGGGAGGTATTGGATATAATATAGATATTGGGATTAGAGCCAAGATAAGTTTGAAATTCATCTTTTCCAGGTAAAAACTACGCGTGGTACTTGGGTGGTGCAGTCAGTTAAGGGTCTGACTTCAGCTCAGGTCATGATCTCCCAGTTTGTGAGTTTGAGCCCCACATCAAGCTCTCTGCTCTCAGACTGTCAGTGTAGAACCCACTTCAGATCCTCTGCCCCCCTCACTTGCACTCTTCCAAAAATAAATAGATATATAAAAAACCTCATGTAATATTGGGCAATTTCTTTAATCTTTGAGAGCCCCAGTGTCTTCCTATGAAAGTGGTGATAATAATACCTTGAAGGTTTGTGGTGAGGCCATCAATAAAAGGCTACATATAAATGGCCTAGAACATAGAAGATGCTCAACAAAAAGTGCCTGTCATTATTATTTTGTCACCTGAGTCTGGAATGACACCAATTGCTCTTCAGTGCTCTGACAATCATCCTGATTTGGTTCCAGAAGGCCTAAGGCTTTCCCCCTAAATAGTCTCTATTTCCATTGTGCTACTTTATAAATCAAGTTCTATTGAAGAAGCTCTCACAGTCTCTGATGAACATAGCAGTGATACTAAAAATATCAGTTGTGTCAATATTCTGTGGAACTTAAGGGAACGATGAGAAACATGAGATCTTAGACCGAAGCTCATGTTTTGGCTCAGATGCATTGGCCACTGTGGCAGATTGCACTTTAGTCTCGATTGTTCACTCTTTCCTGAATCCATGCTGTTTGCCGTGTGACTTGGTAGTTTCCCCAGCTGAAAGGATGGAGTATATTTCCCTGTCCCTTGACTTTCGGTTGGGCCATGCAATTTGCTTTGGTCAATAGAAAGAGGTGGAAGTGATAGTGTGTCAGGTCCCCATTTTTAAGAGGCCTTATGGGTTTCTACTTTCTTTTTTATATTCTGCCATTGCTATGAGGAGAACACATCTGAGTTAGCCCTCTGGTCCTAGGAGGAAGACAAAAGACATGTAGAGCAGAGCCAATCCAGCTGAAGTACCCTATATCCATCACCTTGTAGGGTCTGGCCTTGATCAGCTGACTCCCAGATGCCCTACAGATGTGCAAGTTAAATAATGGCTGATGTTAAACACTAAGACATTATGGTTATTTGTTACACAGAATAGCAAGCCAACACAACTACACATTCCCAAATTGTAAAAAACAAAACAAAACAAAACAAAAACAACAAAAAAAACTATTTGAAAATAGCAAGAAATTTCAGAAAGAACCACAACTACTTGCATACGGAATCCTCATGTATAGACATGGCCAGGATAGGTGGCAGGGAGAGTAAGAGATGAAATGGTTAGGTTTGTTTACAGTGCAACCAAACAGGGATGAGGAGGGAACATTTAAACTGTCCACATGTATCTAAAGTACAAATATCAGGGGTAAGGTAAATACTGAGCTCCAAGAGGAAACATCTAGGAAAAACACATCAATGCAGAGCCAACAAAAACTTCTTAAAATGGAGCAAGAAAGAAAAAGTCTTCCTGATCAGATCTGCATCACTCTCGCTCCTGAGAAGCATTGGGGGCCCCTTTGCTCTGATACTTTTAAATTTAACTGAACAAGGGAATAGAAACATATTGTGGAAATAACCTCTGGCCAACTGGATGGGGGCTAGAATCAATAATCCAGCAAAGCTGAGCATCCAAATCTCATTAGACAGATGGGCATCTATCCTGTCCCCAGTGATCTTCCTGCTGTCTACATCTGTTTGTGAATTTTAGACAATTTAAGAGAGGAAATGTTGAAAATAATCTCCTGACCCAGAAAACTCTCCTTTAAAATGAGACACAAGGCACAAACAGACCTGATAAAAAGCCTAGGTTAATGAGCCTCAGGTCAGAAAGGAATCATAGTAAAGTCAGGTTGGTCTTTTTAAAGATGGCGCACAGCGCGAGACTATTGGTGGATCACTGATGGCCAGTCTAGGCAGAGGCCTCATTCCTGTCATTGCTAAATACTCAGCAAGGCTAGTAAATACTGGGCTGAGAGTCTTCCTTTTTCTTTTCTTTTTAAAAAAAAATATAACAGCAAGCCTGAACATTTTAGAGGGAAATAGTTCCAGGAGAAGTTCCTGTCCTCTTGGATAAATACAGGCTTTCAATGCTCCAAATGGCCATTCCAATTTCTTCTTCAGGAAACACATTTTATTCTAAAAGACTCATTTCAGAGTCTTACTTGCAATTTGGAGAGTCGAATAGTCTGTTGGTTATACAGGAATGGGTTTTATGGGAGTGTTGTTGGGGTTCTCTTGATGGGAAGGAATTCACAAGGGGACAAGGCAACACAATGTACCTTCTTGTCATTAGCTGAGAAGAAAATGTTCTGTCTTTGCTTTTAGCAGGGGCTGGGGCTGTGTGAATAGCTTCTCGTATTAGTAATAATATACCTCATAATGCTTTAAACATAATTTGGATTGGCTTTTTTTGGTTTCTCACAAATGAATTCCTTTCAGCATCTGGAAATAGATACTTGGGAGATTTGTCACAGCCTTCTTCCTAAGGTTGACTGAATTAAAACCATTGCTTTCTTGTTTGTTTTTTTAAAAAATCTTATTCTGCATCAATTATCTTAACTTTCATGGGTTAATACAAAGAATAGAAACTTTAAAAAGTGGGTGGAGAACTGTCATTCCTACGTATTAAATATTTTAGTGACAGCAGGATAAGACTTGATTCTAGGCCAAGCTAGTAATGTTTCAGGCCAGTAGATTCACATATGTGTGAGGGCCTTTTCTATGTGCATGATAGCACACTCTCCTAATTTGTATATATAGTAAATACTTAAATCTTCCATTCTCATTTTTAATAAACAAATGGAGACATTCTCAACATCTTAAAAATGACTAATTCAAAGTCACATAGTAGGTGAAAGAATTGGAGGGTCCTGGGGCTAGAAAACCTTACAACCTTTCTTGCTATAAATCTTAGAGGTTTTCAGTAGTCTAGTCACATAAATAACTATTCTAGTTCACTCTCCTCTTATCTCCTTGACTTCCTTTCCTCCAGCGATCTTGTTCTGTGTTCTAGCTCAGCCTCCTCTTCCTGGTCATGCCCTAGAACTCGCCATTACCAATAACCATGGCATGTCCACATATTGGTTTGAAGCTTGCCACTCTGATGTTCTCTCTTTGCAATTTACTCTCTTTAATATCCCAATGACAAAATTTCTCCAGTGTCACTGGCATGCACAGCCCACAGATCCTTCTTCTTTTCAAAGTTTTTGAACCTCTCTTGTCTTCACCTCCTTCTTTACCATATTTAGATCCTACGGTCCAAATTATATCACTCCCTTGCACATATTGTTAATTTCCTTTCTTTTTCTCCCTTTATCATATTCTCTTGACAAAACCCTGCTTAAATCCAACTTTCTGCTGATTCTGTGTTTGTTCAACTGACCATGGCTAGAGAAAAGCTCATGATCATGCTGACTGGAGTCCTTTTAGTTCATGGCCATGAACCTCAAGTGGGCCTTTCTTGTCACCAAGGAATCACATTACATTTTCCAAGCTCATTTATGCTCCTGTTCCTCAAGAGAGCTATTTCACATATTTTTCTCTCTTTTCTAGTCTCTTCCACTATCCTTACTCTCAGCTTGTTGCCTATCACTAAGAAAACAGAAGCAATTAGAAGAGGACACTTCCAGATGTTTCCATTACCATATCTACCCACCTAATTGCATCTGTGTTTCATAAGCTCTGCCTGGCCTCCTGGGTGGGTGAGTCGCCTCTGCTCCATCTACAAATAGTGCCTCCACTTTAGCACAAGTTCCCATGCTTTCACTTACTCAGGATGTTGCAAAAAAAATTTTTTTATATAAACATGTTTATATAAAAATTTTTAAAGTTTATTTATTTATTTTTAGAGAAAGAGAGAGAGCACAAGCAGGGGAAGAGCAGAGAGAGAGGGGGAGTAAGAGAATCCCAAGCAGGCTCCACATTGTCGGTGCAGAGCCTGAATTGGGGCTCAGTCCCGCGAACCATGAGATCATGAGCTGAGCTGAAACCAAGAGTCAGACATTCAAGTCACTGAGCTACCCAGGCACCCCTCTAAAATTATTTTGATTAAGAGGTGTATTACAAAACTCATGGGCCCGTGTGAGGTACAGTGATTTGTTGATGAAGATTGAGGATAATGGGTAGAGAAGTTCTTACGTATTTATTTATTTATTGTCCCAGCAGCAGAACTGAAGAGGCTTCATAGTGCTCAGACACCATTCGTCTTCCCGTTCAGATCCAGGGACCATCCCTTTTGTTTTTGATTGTCAGTGTGATGCTTCTGGCTCCTTTCACATTTCCCATCTTAAGAAAAGGGAACAATGCTCAACGTCACTTATCATTAGGGAAATACAAATCAAAAGCATATTGAGATACCACCTCACGCTGGTCAGAGTGGCTAAAATGAACAAATCAGGAGACTAGATGCTGGTGAGGATGTGGAGAAACGGGCACCCTCCTATACTGTTGGTGGGAATGTAAACTGGTGCAGCCCCTCTGGAAAACAGTGTGGAGGTTCCTCAAAAAATTAACAATAGAAAAAAAATTAGCAATAGAACTCCCCTATGACCCAGCAATCGCACTGCTAGGAATTTACTCAAGGGATACAGAAATGCTGATGCATAGGGGCACATGTACCCCAATGTTCATAGCAGCACTCTCAACAATAGCCAAAGCAAGGAAAGAGTCTAAATGTCCATCAGTTGACGAATGGGTCAAGAAGATGTGGTTTATCTATACAATGGAATACTACATGGCAATGAGAAAGAATGAAATCTGGTCATGTGTAGCAACGTGGTTGGAATTTGAGGGTATTATGCTGAGCGAAATAAGTCAGGCAGAGAAGGACAGATACTATGTTTTCACTCATACGTGGAACAGGATAAACTTATCAGAGGACCATAGAGGAGGAGAAAGGGAAAAAAATAGTTAAGGGGAGGGAGGGAGGCAAACCATAAGAGACCTTAAATGCTGAGGACAAACTGAGGGTTGATGTGGGGGGAGAGGGGAAAATGGGTGATGGGCTTGGAAGAAGGCACTTGTTGGGATGAGCACTGGGTGTTATATGGAAGCCAACTTCACAATAAATTATATTAAAAAATAAAAATAAATAAAATATTAGAGGAAAATGAAAAAAAGGGAACAAGGTGGTAATCACTTTGCCATGGCTCTTTAGAACCCGTTTGTATTAAGATAGAATCGATCTTCTTGCCTCTGCATTTCCCTAACACCATTTATTTAATGCTGGGTATCTTATTACTCATAAAGCTGCATCATCCATCATGCTGCCTGTGGATGCACGCTTCCACGGGTGCTCTTGAATGTTGGGTCTGTGCTTCACTGCTGACCACCACAGAGGCAAGTCTTACCCAGAGCATGGAGGGAAGTCTGAACAATGCTTTATGTTAAATTTACTGCTCGGAAGTTTACCGAATGACCATAGAACATAGTCTTCTCTTAGCCTAACACGCTGGGCTGACTCACTGCGTTCCTAGGGTGGGATCAATGCTGACCCCACTGCTGCCTTACACGCGCTGCCACCCAGGACGAAGAATAAGTGAGAGTCCCGTGAGCAGAATAAGAGTGGTTTCATTCACCCCAGACCTGCACCTCTGTCCTCCGATCCAACATGACTTACCATCAACTTGGGAGAGCATGACATTGCCACATTGATTGGAGACTGGAAAGGACATCATTTGGAAGTGCCCACCGGTGCTGTCTCATAAAGCCCTTAGGACAGATAGGCATGTCACCTCTGAAGACTGCCTGGCACGGAGCCTGCAGAGAGGGACACGATGACTGACCTGGGTGTCAGTGGGAGGAGCATACAGAATAAAGGATGCGTGCCCCCACTTCCCTGCTGGAACTGGAGGTGGAGACTGCAGTGAGAACAGAGACTGGTGGGCGTTGTCACACAGGCCCATGCATACCCAGCAGTTGGTGGTAGACCATTGGTAGCCCAGATCCCTGAAGTCATTCTGTGTCCTCTGTGAGTCATCCCAAGTCAGCACATCAGCCCCATTCCAGTGGCCTAATCTTGCACAGCCTAGCAAAAGAAATACTGCCTTGGTGAGTGGGAAGAATCCATGGAACTGAGTCCTGGCCATGGATCCCCAGAATTCCACCATAGGCATAGGCCATGGAGGTCTTTGGGGCAGCTGAGTGATTCCAAGGATGCCCTGAAGGGTAATGGAGACATTGGTGATACCCTTGGATAATGGAGAATGCCCTGAAGGGAAAACACAGTTTATGCTGGTCCCTGTTCAGGCTTGGGGCCTTCCATTCATATGGTATCACGGGCCCTGGCCAATGTCTACATATTTCAAAGTTTATTTCTTTTGAGAAAGAGAGACACAGTGTGAGTAGGGAAGGGGCAGAGAGAGAGGGAGAGGGGAAACCCCAAACAGGCTCCATGCTCTCAGTGCAGAGCTTGACATGGGGCTTCATCTCACAAACCATGAAGTCATGACCTGAGACGGAATTAAGAGTTGGACGCTTAAGTGACTGAGCCACCCAGGTGACCCCTGACTGCATAGTTCATTGTGTAGATAAATCACATCTTATGGACCTAGTGTTCTAGTGGTAGAAAGTTGCATTTTTCCAAGGACTAACAATTATACTGCACTAGTGATTTTGCCATTCCTGTGATTAATTCTTTAATAACAGTAGTTATCATGATTTATTAAGTACTCCCTTTGTGTTAGGCTCGGGGCTCAGAAGTTTATTTTTTATTTTTATTAAAACATTTTAAAAATGTTTATTTATTTTTGAGAGAGAGAGAGAGCATGAGCAGGGGAGGGGCCGAGAGGGAGGGTGACACAGAATCCGAAGCAGGCTTCAGGCTCTGAGCTGTCAATACAGAGCCTGATTTGGGGGTTGAAATTACAAGCCGTGAGATCATGACCTGAGCTGAGGTTGGACGCTTAACCAACTGAGCCACCCAGGCACCCCTGTGTTCAGAACTTTACATGTATTATCTCAATTAATCCTCTTAACAGGCCTATGAGGAAGGTATTTGAGGCAGGCATTAGTAGAAACTGAGGTTAAGTAATTTGCTCAGGGTCATGTAGGCAGAATGTGACAGAGCTAGGTTTTAAACCCAGGTCTGACTCCACTGCCCACATGCCAAATTGAGATGCTCTACCAATTTTGCAGGGTAATTTTCTAAAAATGGAATTTCTGTTTGATGCCCAATTCTTAAAAATCTGGTGTTTTTGGTTTAAAAAAATTTTTTTTTCTTTTACACTTATTTGTTTTTCAGAGACAGAGTGAGACAGACAGCAAGCAGAGGAGGGACAGAGAGAGAAGGAGACCAAATCTGAAGCAGTCTCCAGGCTCTGAGCAAAAGGTCAGCACATGAAACCCACGAATCGTGAGATCATGACCTGAGCTGAAGTCGGAAGCTTAACCAACTGAGCCACCCAGGCGCCCCAAAGTCCGGTGTTTTGGAGAGATTTAATTCAGGCATTGTTAGTTTCGGAGATTTCTTGCCATAGGACCACAGAAAGAAGAATACTTAAAAAATGCAATATTATTCATACTCTGAAAAGAGTCCACACATACGATAAAAATTCAAGTCATATCAGGGTGTTTACTGAAAAAAATGAATCTGCTTTTGACCGCACATTTTCAATCCTACCAACTTAGAGGTGTCACCATTAAGTTATTAATATCCTTCCAGAAATCAGAGAACTTCTTTTTTATTACTTTAATTGTTTTTAGAGAGAGTGAGCACATGAGCAGGGGACAGGGGTAGAGGAGAGAGAGATAGAGATGGGGGGAGAGAGAGAGAGAGAGAGAGAGAGAGAGAATCTTAAGTAGGCTCTACACTTAGCATGAAGCCCGATGTGGGGCTTGATCCCACGACCCTGGGATTATGACTTGCGCTGAAATCAAGAGTCAGATGCTCAACCTACTGAGATGCTCAACTTACTGAGACACCCAAGTGCTCCAGAAATTAGAGAATTTCGTAACTCAAACATGTTTGATACGGTTTGTAATTCGAGAGAGACCTCTACAGGTTATTGAACTTTTTTTAAATGTTTAGTTATTTTTGAGAGAGAGAGACAGAGAGAGAGAGACCTAGCGAGAGAGAAAGAGCATGAACAGGGAAGGGCAGAGAGAGAGAGAGAGAGAGACAGAATCTGAAGCAGGCTCCAGGCTTTGAGCTGTCAGCACAGAGTCTGATGCGGGGCTTGAACTCATGAACTGCAAGATGGTGACTTGGGCAGAAGCTGGACTCTTAACTAACTGAGCCTCCTAGATGCCCCCAAAGGTCATTTACAGAAAATTAAAAATTGGAAAGAACTTTGGGAATCTCAAAAATAAAGTTTAAGATCATTATGGAGATAAGCAAGCATTTTAATGAGGAAAGAGCAAGAAACAACCCAATTTTTCTCCTTTCCCTTCAGACCCTCATGTTGCTCAAGGTAGATGATGATTCTTGTCAATTTTTTCTTTTTGGAAGTTATTTTCATTATACATGAGGACAGGAATCTTACCTGTTTTATCAGATATAACTTTTTTGTTAAAATTTTTTCATCTCCAATGCCTGCCACACACTCAGTACTCAATAAATATCTAGTTGAATACATGAAGTTATGCTAAGGACAATGGTCTCTCTGGCCTTGACCTTGCAGGTGTTAGAAGAGAGGAGTCTAGACCTGGAAGTGGGGATGGGGCAGAGGGAGGGTGGTCAAGAGAGGAGAGACTTCTGGAAATCCATTCAAAATGGATCTCATAGGGCCCCCAAAAATGTGACTCAATGGGAATAGTCAACACATGTGTTTTCTTATCCTCTAACTTTTAAGCGTGTATGTCCTTGATTCCTGTCAGTTTTGAAAAGTCCCCAGTGAACCAGCTTTCACAACACTCCCAGGAACTCATGGAGGTGGATGTGCCACAGTTTGTTTATCCATTTACTAGCTGAAGGACATTATGTTTGCTTTCAATTTGGGGCTATTACAAATAAAGTCATTATAAACATTTGCAAATAGTTGCAACTTAAAGTTTTCTTTGGTAAATACCTAGGAGCGAGATCCCTAAGTTGTATGGTAAGTGTATACTTAACTTATACTTAACTTAATAAGACACTGCCACTGTTTCCAAAATGATCACCATTTTGTATTCCCACCAGCAATGCATGAGAGGTCCAGTTTACCCACAAACTCACTAGCACTTGGTCTTATTAGTTTTCTGATTTTAGCTATTTTAATAGTTACGTATCTTATTGAGGTTTTAATTTGCATTTCCTTAATGACACCTTTTCATGAGTTTACTTTAGTGAGTGTTAAGTATTTTGCCCATAGTTTTCATTGGATTCTGTTTTCTAAAAAACATTTTATTTTGAAGATCTTATTAGATCCTATTAGAATTCTACTACTTTTTGTGCTAATGTCTGTTTTCTGGTACAGGATTCTAGTTGCATGTTGTGGTGGTCATTTTTTTTCTTCATCTGTTCTAGTCCATGACAGCTCCTCAGACTGTCCTTGTATTTCACAACCTTGACTCTTGGTCAGCTATTGTGGACGGTGTTCCTTTGTTTGGCTTGCCTGATGATTTCTCACAATTAGAATGAGGCTGTGCATTCTTGTCAAAAGTACCACAAAATGATACCATGTCCTCTGGGCTTCGTATTAAAGGGTTCATGATTTTAGTGAATCCTGCTCCTGGTGATGTTCGTCTCGACCATTTTAGGGGGTGTCTGATGAGCTTTTTAACTCTAAAATAGTCTTTCCCTTTGCAGTTAATAAACGTCTTGGGTAGATACTTTGAGACTATGAAAATATCCCTGTTCCCTTCAAATTTCACCCAGTAATTTTAGCATTTGTAAATGGAACATGGATGTATCAGTTTTTACTTTTTTTTTTTTTTTTTGGCCAAGAGGGAATTTTTCTCATTTCTCTCTTCCTGACTTTTTAAAAAAATTTTAATGATTACTTTTTATTTTTGAGAGAGAGAGAGAGAGAGAGAGAGAGAGACAGAGGCAGAGTTCAAGCATCAGAAGGGCAGAGAGAGAGAGAGGGAGACACAGAATCTGAAGCAGGCTGCAGCCTCTGAGCTGTCAGCACAGAGCCTGATGCGGAGCTTGAACTCACAAACTGTGAGATTATGATCTGAGCCAAAGTTGGACGCTTAACAACTAAGCCACCCAGACATACTTCTCTCTTCTTGACTTTTATATAATTCTATTTTATAGGGCAAGAGGTGTCCCTACTTCCCATTTATTTACTTGATCATTTATATCAGCATGCACATCTGGATATTTATTTTATTCTACTGATTAAAATGTAATACTGTCATCATTTGGTTGCTCAAACTATTTCATCTATAGCTACTAGGGCCTCTTTTAGGCCAGCTCTTGCGTTCTTTTGGCAAGTTCCATGCTTTTCTGACCAATTCCCATTATTCTGCTGCAAGATCTTATGTACTTCTCCTGACCAAGGCCTGGAATCACTTATCTATTGTTCTTAACCAAGGAACCCTGGTCCCTTTGATTAGAAAATGGTAGTTAGGAATCAAAATCTGGGAATCTTGAGTAACTCCGCAGAACCAGGGCTGGAGAGAGGTGGGAGGAAAGAGAAGAAACAGAGAACTTTGAAGGAGCAGCCGTTGATATAGAAGGAAACTCGGGAAAGGATGGGGTCCTGGGAACCAGGAGAAGAAAGCTTTTTCCAGGTGGAGAGGACTCCCGACGCTTCAAAATCTCCTGATACGTCAAGACTTCTCTTAGATAAAACTGTCTGGTGCTGAGAATAGTTTTATCTGTAGACATCAAGCAGAGCATCTAGGAAGAAACAAAACAATCATGGACCTACATCAGCAAGCTGATGACAACTTCACAAAATCAACACACTGGAATTGTGCGATACAGAAAGACCCAGCTATGCTTTGTGATCAAAATCCAGAGCAATCAAATAGGAATCATAGTGATGATGAAAGAAAGGGAAAGGAAAACTGGAAAGAAAGAGAAGGAGAAGGAAAAGAAGAGGAAGTAGAAGAGAAACTGGAAGAGGAACAAGAAGTGGAAGAGGAAACTGAAGAACGTCCCCAGGAAAGATTGGTCAGCAAACCGCTCTTGAACACTCTCTGGGCAACATTTAAGTTAAACAAATGCCCCACCATAGGAGACAGCCAGTCACTTGCATTTGAATTTAACATGACAGTAAAACAGATAAAGCAATGGTTTCGTAAAAAGAGGAAGAAATACAAGAAAGTGATGTGCAAGCAGAAACCTAAGAAGAGACTTAAGAGATGCTGAATATTTATGACGCTTGTCTCTTCTGGGCTACCTATTGGCAGAACCTCATATGAGTGGAAAAACTTAAGAACAACATCAACTTTTTTTAAAGTATTTGACTGGATTGCATATAGAATCTTTATGTATTTATGTATATATACAATTTTTAATGTATTATCTCACTTGATCATCACTCTAAACCATAAGTGAGCAAACTGAACTGCTGAAAAATCATGTGATTTTATCGGGGTGCCTGGGTGGCTCAGTCGGTTGAGCGTCCGACTTTGGCTGATCTCACCCCTCATGAGTTCGAGCCCTGTGTTGAGCTCTGGACAGCTCAGAGCCTGGAGCCTGCTTCTGATTCTGTGTCTCCCTCTTTCTCTACCCCTCCCCTGCTCATGCTCTGTCTCTCTCAAAAATAAACATTTAAAAAAAAAAAAGAAATCAAAATCTGGGCAATAGGTGTGCTCCTTACTACTAAGTATCATTGCTTCTCGGCCTGCCCGGCAGACAGAGCTAGAAAATGCATGTTTGGATTGTAGCACACTTGTCCTCACACATTTCTATTTCTGTCACTGTCTATATAGACTTTAAAACAGTGAGCTTATTCTGATACCTCCGATTCCAATCCAGGACCAAAGTGCTCATTTTAGCCTTTCTCTTTGTAACTGCTTTCTCTCACAGCAAGAAATCTAGCTTTCTGCACCTATAGTAAATTTGTTTGTTCACGTCTCGTACATGCATAAAGTGGCTCAGAACAGCTAACCCAGGCCTTTATGAGACATGCAGTTGATACTCAGTTCATAGCATTTTGGTACCAATATTCTTCTCTTTTGCCTTATGGTATCCAGTCAAGATCTTTTTTCCAAAGTTCCTTAGGTTAGTTCTCTTCTTCCCCACCCCCTGCAGTGTGGTTATTTATTTGTAATACAGTGAAGTCTATTTTTCACTTTTTGTTTTTTAAAAAAAAAATTTTTTTAATGTTTTATTTATTTCTAGGAGAGAAAGAGAGAAACAGCGCGAGCAGGGGAGGGTCAGAGAGAGAGGGAGTCACAGACTGAAACAGGCTCCAGGCTCCGAGCTGGCAGTCAGCACAGATCCCGACGCGGGGCTCGAACCCACGAACCGTGAGATCATGACCTAAGCGAAAGTCGGACGCTTAACCGACTAAGCCACCCAGGCGCCCCATCACTTTTTGTATTCTATCTTGGATTCCCCCCCCGCCCCCACATTTTACTTAGTTTTAATTATTTCTTTAATTTGATGAGGGGGGTCAGAAATATGTGAAATGTATGGTGAAAGCTTACTGTAGTTCGAAGAGTCAGAGCTATAGAAAAGATATGTTTGGAAAACTACCAATGTTAGTTTCATTTCTGTTCCTACCTCATCTCCCTCTTCTGCCACTTGGTGGAGATCTGCCAACGAGCGTGAACTTGCTTTGTGGCCACAACTTCCAGGGACCCTAGAGTCAGCAAAGCCCACGTCTGGCTGTTAGCAACTTACTAAAGATCTTGCCACCCATGTTGCTACACATGGGGCCAGATTTCATTCTTTCTCATTGCATGTAGTATTCCACTGTATAGATAAACCATGTCTTCTTGATCCATTCGTCCATTGGTGGACACTTAGGCTCTTTCCATGTTTTGGCTATTGTTGAGAGTGCTGCTATGAACATTGGGGTACATGTGCTCCTATGCATCAGCACTCCTGTATCCCTTGGGTAAATTCCTAGCAGTGCTATTGCTGCGTCATAAGGGAGTTCTATTGTTAATGTTTGGAGGGTGTTATGCTGAGCGAAATAAGTCAGGCAGAGAAGGACAGATACCATATGTTTGCACGTATAGGAGGATTAGGAGGAACTTAACAGAGGAGCGTGGGAGAGAAGAAGGGGAAAAATAGTTGGGGGGAGAGAGGGAGGCAAACCATGAGAGACTCTTGAATGCTGAGAACAAACTGAGGGCTGATGGCGGCAAGGAGAGGGAAAGGGAGGTGATGGCCATGGGGGAGTGCTCTTGTTGTGATGAGCACTGGGTGTTATACGGAAACCAACTTGACAATAAACTGTTTTAAAAATAAGATCTTGCCACAATAAGTTAGCCTCCATCACTTCATTTGGTTCCAAAAAAACCCCACACTTTTTCCCCCTAGTGATGGGAAGTTCTAGGATCTATTCTCTTTGCAACTTTCAAATACTTACATATATTGTAGTATATAGTCATTATGATATATGTCTTAAACTTATACAGTGAGTGTGGCAATTCTATCTCAATAAAACTGAAAGAAAGCGATAATGATTTTAGCTGGATTCTTACGCATTCATATGGAGCCTGGCATCTCCCTTGCCGTGTGCTCCGGGAGAGCCTGCTTCTCCGATGGGCTCTCTTCCCTTAGATTTCACGCTGCCGGTTGCTCTGAGGTCTCAGCTCTCTGATGGGGTCAAAAAATACTACGTTTTTTCAGTTTATCCAGAAGTTTCATGTTGCTGGAGTAAAACTGCTGCTCTGCCCAGCTTTTAGAGGCACCGTGTAAACACGTGAGGGCGCTCCTGTGCACTCTGCTGTTTAAGGGCAATTTCTGTGACTGCTTGGTTGTCACAGAGGGTTTTCTCCCTCAGCTTATCATCGTGTGACCCTCCCCCACGTCCATCTAAGTGGGTCATAGGCCCACTGAGGGCCACAGAAGGAGAACTTGACTCTTCTTTTTTCTCCTAAGGTGCTCAGTGCAGCGGGCTCCTTAGGCTATTGGCTAAAAAGTTTCCATCATTCACAGGCCAATTTAAACCCATTTCTTTTTCTATCTTTAATGAGCAGAGCTGCGGAAAGCACGACTCACCCTTGTACTGGGTTGAATAATATCCTTCAAATATTCGTGTCTCCCCAGACCCTGCAAATGTGACCTTATTTGGAAATGGCGTCTTTATAGATAAAATCAATTTAAAATGAGGTCATACTAGGGGCACCTGGGTGGCTCAGTCGGTTGAGCGTCCGACTTTGGCTCAGGTCATTCTCGAGGTTCGTGGGTTCCAGCCCCGTGTCGGGCTCTGTGCTGACAGCTCAGAGCCTGGAGCCTGTTTCAGATTCTGTGTCTCCCTCTCTCTCTGACCCTCCCCTGCTCACGCTGTCTCTCTCTCTCTCAGAAATAAATAAAATATTAAAAGAAAAATTAAAAAAAAAGATGAGGTCATACTAGAGTAAGGTTGGCCCTAAATCCAACATGACTGATGTCCTTATAGGGAGGAAACTGGACACAGAAATGTAGGTATGCTGGGAAGGAGCCCACGTGAAGAGGGAGGCAGAGATGGGAGGGATGTGCTGGAAGCCGAGGAACACCGAGGATTTTTAGCAAACATTGGAAGCTAGAAGAGTCGAGGAAGAATTCCACACAGCATCTCAGAACGAGCATGTCCCTGCTGAGATCTCGATTTCAGACTTCTAGACTCCAGGACTGTGGGCTGGGGTAATAAGTTTCTGTTGCTTTGAGCCACCAGTTTGTGGTAATTTGTTACGGCGGCCACTGGAAGCGAACACACACCCCATTCTTTACATCATGCAATTCTCTCCTACCTCTGCGATACAGGTGCAAACCTCTTTAGGTTTTCTGGGCAACTCTTTCATCCTTTCTTCATAGTCTTTTTTTCATTGTTCAGCCTATGTATAAAAAAATAGATTTTCTTTAGTCAGAGGGGCTCGAAGAGAAGTTTTAAGGGAACGCATTCTATATCCAGTATCGGAGAGCCGTGGCCTGACGTGAAGAAATGTCTTAGGATTTCAGAACATCAGCCCACTCAGAGTCAGTGGTGGATGTGGTTTCCAACAGAATTAATGTAATGTTAAGCTATGCTGGATATTCACCCACCAGAGAGATCCTTAAGATCCATGCAAACAGCTTTGGTTTCTATGAAGTCTCTCCACGAAGAGCCATTTCAGTTTAGTGTGGTCCGGACCATTGGTCTTCAGGATGCATTTTTGTGGTGACAGAATAGTCACTGGTTTCCTTAGGAGAGAGACAGGAATGGCTCCCTAGAAGCCTCCAAATATTTCCCATCTACCCAGTTGATCAGACAGCCTTACCCTTTAAATCTCTACCTGCTGGGACTACAATAAGGACGGCCTTTTAAAGCAGTGTGCCAAATAGGCAATAGTTTTTGTTACTCTAAAGAATGAGCAGGGAATGCATTAGAGACCTGTCTCACTCCTTTCCCTGGTTTCGTATCCCAACATATACCCCCCTCTCCCCCCACAAAAATAAGTTTTACCACTGGCTAATTTCTCTTTCTTTTTCTGAATTCTTCCTCTTGATTTATTTCTGCACTGTCCCTGCTCTTTGAGTGCTTTTCTTTCCTCTTGCATTGCTGGCTGAACGGTCTTTGGCCCGCGTCCACAGAGGCTGCTGGATTGACTTGCCCCCACACATCTGTATTGGATCTTATGGGCTTGCTCTGGATAAGGAGGGGCTTTCTAGTGGGGACTATAATTCTCTCACCACCAATTGCAGAGATCACAGCTCCGGATTCCACTTCCTCTTTGAGCTGCCTTGGGTCAGAGGAGCCTCATCTGTGTGGAGGGAGCTGCTGAGTTGATCAAGAACTTTCAGGTTGGGGTGGCTGGGTGGCTCTGTCGGTTGAGCGTCCGATTTTGGCTTGGGTCATGATCTCGTGGGTCATGGGTTCAAGTCCCGTGTCGGGCTCTGTGCCGACAGCTCAGGGCCTGGAGACTGCTTTGGATTCTGTATTTCCTTCTCTCTCTGCCTCTCTCCTCTTCACGGTGTCCCTTTCTCTCTCTCTTTCAAAAATAAAAATAGGGGCGCCTGGGTGGCTTAGTCGGTTAAGCGTCCGACTTTCGCTTAGGTCATGATCTCGCGGTTCGTCGGTTCGAGCCCCGCGTCGGGCTCTGTGCTGACTGCCAGCTCAGAGCCTGGAGCCTGTTTCAGAGTCTGTGTCTCCCTCTCTCTCTGACCCTCCCCTGTTCACGCTGTCTCTCTCTATCCTAGAAATAAAAAAAAAAAAAAAAAACATTAAAAGAAAAAGAACTTTCGGGTTGGATCAGATCCAGACCCAGATCTTCTGGACTTTCTGGCAGGAAACATTTCCTGCTACATTCCCAGGCTTCTCAACCAAGAAATCTGAAGGATCAGGGGATGAAGAAATGAGCTTAAACTGACAAGATGAAATTTAGCAGGGGTATATGTGAAGGGGATCAGAATATTCCATTCCAGGATATGCCACTTTGGCATAAAGATGATTTTGGAGCTGAGCTGAGATTAAGAAACATCAGACTCAGGAGGAACTCTCTGTCCTCCCCTTTTCTGTCTAAAAGCAGGGCATAAATTTCCCTTTTATAAAGGTGATATAAAGTTACATTTGTAAGATGTCGTCCTTGTACTAGGAAGAAGAGAATGCTTCATAATTACTCTAGAAAATTCTCAGCAGAGAAAGTACCAACTTAAGTCTACATAAGAAACCTTGCTGAAAAACCTTTATCTGTCACTAGTTTCCCCATATATTTATTTACCTTTTCACAAGTTACCATGCCTAGGAGCTCTTTATCTCATTAAATATCTGTAATTTATCACCTTTTGTTAAAATTGTTTGTAAGCTTCTGAGTCCATTGCTTTTGTGGGTTTTCACTTTTTCTTTTTAATGAACAGCCCCCCCATGCATGTAAAATAAAAAATATCAACAGTAAAAAGTTATGTATTCCTTTTCTCCTATTAATCTGCCTTTTCTTAGCTTAATTTGCAGCCCCCAGCTACTAAATTTAAGAGGGTAGAGGAAACAGATTTGTTTTTCCTTTCCTATAGGTACAAGTGTCTGAACCAAGAGTCAAAAAATCTGCTACATGAGTTCAGGTTTAGCAGCTCCAGGTGCAAGGGGAAAAGAAACTAGTCAATAGTAACATCTGTGTTAGTCAAAACTTTTCCTTATGGCTTCCTTTACATATTAATGTCCATCTTAGTGTAGACTAATATAAATAGCACTAAGTGAGATTCCTATGAGCTACAGCTTATTGTGAAGACCAGGAGGGAAAATTGCCTGTGTGGTAGATTAGTTATGAAAATGTTCCCAGTCTCTTTCAACCTCCTCCCTGTTTCCATCCATTTTGCAATTTGACCATGCAGCTCCCCCCATCAAGAGGTGATGTCTCTTTCTCCATGCCTTGAATCAAGCCTTGTGATTTGTTTTGGCCTGTATAGAATGATGCAGAAATGATGGTGAAGCTTTTCTGAGCCTAAACTTTGTGAGCCCTTGGACGTTTTCACATGTTTTCCTGGAACCATGCCTTTGCCAGGTGAACAAACTCAGGCTAGTCTGCTGACTGCTGAGAAACCCACGGCCTAGTCATGTCTGTCATCCCAGTTAAGGCACAGCCAAATGACACACCTGAGACGAGAGTATCAGACCAGCCTACCGACACTTGGCTGCAAATACATACCTGAGCGCAGCTGAGATCGGCTAAGCCTCGCCCAGGCAAGCAGAGTGGCCCACCTGACCTGTAGTCTCATGAGCTATAGTGAATGGCTGTTTCTTAAATCATTAACATTTGGGCTGTTACACAGCAATAGCTTACTGAGACAGCCTCAAAAGCACATCTTAAAAGAATTGTTAAAGCAACGGATGATACTGCTTTTGCAGGAGGAAATATGGGGGCGGGCATGACAGCTCTGGAGACTGTGGGGTCCAGAGGCTGGTGCTGGACCCACAGAGTAAAAGCTGAAGGCCAGAAGGCTATGGTGGCCAGCTGATCAGGAGTGACCTGCTCTATTTTAGAGAGACTCTGCTTAAGAGGGTAACCTGGAGGGGAGTCAGGATTCTAAATGACAGGATCTTTGGAGTGGCCTGCCGAAGGGACAGAAGGGAGTGATAAGTGGGTGGTTGGAGGGAGTATGAGATGGATTAAGGAGGCTGAGTGAGAGATGACCAGGGAGGTCTCTGGTGATCCACAAATATGCCACAGACACAAGAGTCCAAAGCACACACCACATCTATTAGAACCCTGGCCCTGACACGTAATCACTCGTATGACCTTGGGCGAATTTCCTAATTACTCTGAGCAAGTGTAAATCCACCTTGTAGGGTTATTGTGAGGACTAAATGAACTATTCTGTGCAAAGTGCCTGGGGCATTAGAATATTCCCTCAGTAAGTGGCAACTCTTGGGAACAGCTTTCAGTACTGTCAGGTCAGTGGGTTTAGGTTACCCCCAACTCAGCCAAAGTAGAGAGCAAGGGAAAGAATGAGAGAAGAGCAGAAAGGGAGGAAGAAGGCTGAGGGGAGAGATGGAGAAAGAGAAAATGGAAGCAAAACAACGATAAAGGGAAAGGATTTTTTTTTTTAAATGGGAGAGGAATAGAAAAAAAGAAGAACATTGAGCTGGGGTCAAATGTAAACACTAGGACTCAGATATAGCCCCTCTCCCCAAAAAGTTGATCTCACATTGCTGGAAACAACAATTTCAATAGATGCGGAAAACACACTTTAAGTGTTTCCATACTTTCTAGCATGGCATAGTCCTTTGTGAGTAAATATACAATTGAATTAAAGCACAAGTTTCCCAGAGGGTTTCTTTCAGCTTCACAAGGTGTTTCCCTCCTCCTTTCTTTTCTCAAGTGTTGATGTTCAGTAGGTTAGCTGTATTAAATGCATTTTTGACCTACGGTATTTTCTTTTTTTAAAGTTATTTACTTATTTATTTATGTGTTTTGAGAGAGAACGAGGAAGAACAGGACAGAGAGAGAGAGAGAGAGAGAGAGAGAGGGAGACAGAGGATCTGAAGCAGGCTCTGTGCTGACAGCAGAGAGCCTGGTGTGGGGCTTGAACTAAAAAACCATGAGCTCATGACCTGAGGCAAGGTCAGATGCTTAACCCAACTGAGCCACCTGAGTGCCCTTGACTTACAGTATTTTCAACTTTCAATGCGCTTATTGGGACGTAACTGTTTTGCAAGTCGATGGAGATCTGTATCTAGTGATTTTTTTTACTGTATTAGAGATTAAAATGGAAATTTGAAAATGTTATTAATCCATTTAAAAATTAAAAAAAGGAAATGCCTATCACAGATTAATATAAATAAAATTTAAAGTGAGGGATAACTATATTTTTTAAAAATTAGTAAGAAAGCTGGTTTTACATTTTTTTCAAGTTCCTTCAATATCTGGCTTTATAGAAGATGTACATACTTAAGCATGTATCTAATAAAAGATAAATACTTTGGCATTCAGACTATTATCATATGCTCTGTAGCCCCTGGAAAACTCCACTGTATCTTCTTGACAGGGTGAGAGTGAAAAAGACAAACAAGGTCTTAGCAGGAGCATGAAAATAGCTTTGATCTCACGAACCCTCTGGCAGATCTTGTAAGGAGCCACAGGAAGCCCTGGATCATTTTGAGAATTGCTGCTCCAGAACCTTCTCCGTAGACTTCCAGAAAAGCTTTCCACATCCCTTTCCTGTCTGATGGTAATCCATCCTGTGCCACATCCTCCTTCCACCCCACTGGCAGCTTCCCTCACCTTCCCTGGGCCAAGAACAGTATCTGGGATGTATGGAAAGATGTTGAATTTTCCAGGAGGGAAAACACCTAGAGGGTTATTTCAAATATGTTACCCCCAACACCAAGAGGAAGGTAAATTGAAAGGGAAGGATGGTTCCCACCAACAGTGTGCAAGAGGGTTCCTGTTTCTCCGATGATGAGTGATGATGAGCATCTTTTATTGTCGGTGGGAATGTAAACTGGTGCAGCTGCTCTGGAAAACAGTGTGGAGTTTCCTCAAAAAATTAACGGAACTCCCCTATGACGCAGCAATAGCACTGCTAGGAATTTACCCAAGGGATACAGGAGTGCTGATGCATAGGAGCACATGTACCCCAATGTTCATAGCAGCACTCTCAACAATAGCCAAATCATGGAAACAGCCTAAATGTCCATCAGCTGATGAATGGATCAAGATGATGTGGTTTATCTGTACAATGGAATACTCCATGACAATGAGAAACAATGAAATCTGGCCATGTGTAGCAACATGGATGGACCTTGAGGGTGTTATGCTGAGTGAAATAAGTCAGGCAGAGAAAGACAGATATCCTATGTTTTCACTCAGATGTGGATCTTGAGAAACTTAACAGAAAACCATGGGGGAAGGGAAGGGGATAAAATAGTTGCAAACAGAGAGGGAGAGTGGCAAATCATAATCCTATGGGGGTGGTGAGAGGAGAGGGGAAAATGTGTGATGGGCACTGAGGAGGGCACTTGTTGGGATGAGCACTGGGAGTTGTATGTCAGCGATGAACCCCAGGAATCTACCCCTAAAACCAAGAGACACTTTACACACTGTATGTTGGTCCATTTGACAATAAATTATACTTAAAAAAAAAAAAAGAAAGAAAGAAAGGAGAGGATGGTTGAAAGTGAAATGTGTTAGGGGCAGGGAGTAGCGGAATTGTCCCCTCAGTGCGTGCTGGGTGAGGCATGTGAACGCTCTGCTCTGCCTAGCCTGTCTAGCAAATAATTATGTTCTCTCAGCTGCATTTATCACCTGCCTCTGCAATTAATGAGACCGACTCCCTTCCCTGATGTCCAATTCACTACTTTCTTTCTTCCCTATTTTGCTTTGGGGACCGGAGTAGAAAACTATCTGAGTTTCCTTTTGCATAGAGATAAACAAATACCATATTCTTTTAGTGTCTCATAGCCGAGATCTATAAACTCAGCCCAGGGTGATAAAAGCTGGGTGATCTCCACCCCCACCCCCACTGTCTCTCATGTCAATCCTCCTTGGCCACAACATCATCAATCAATCAAATTGCTCTTGGAGTTCGTTATGTTACCATGGCAACGCCTCCCTATGCCGTTACAAATAAAACTTCTGTGTTCCTACTGAATTTGGAGAGAGCAAGAACCTAATTGCCTGGAGGTCCCCATCATGGGAACACAGGTACTTGGACGAAGACAACCCAGCTGCTTGGTCCTGGAGAGGGAAGGCGAGTTGCAATCACTGAGTTCTGTGTCTGGCTTCCCAGGGCAGCACTCATGGGAAAGTGAGGCTGCCTCTTGCAGAGCTGGTTGTTGTTTTTCTTCACAGACCCACTGGAGTCTTCCTTGTTTTTAGGCTGGGGGTCCTTCACAGATACCTTCTCTGTGGTTTGGCAAATCCTCCGGGAAGGAAGGAAAAAAAATCAATGCAGAAAGCAGGGTTGGATGCTTTAACCTTTCTCTTGGACACTTCCGATTGCTTAATTAGGAAAAGATTTCTGCAGAGATGCTGTCTTCTTCTAGGTTCTCCCCAGAGACAGACCCCAAGACAAGGACTCAAGGGCAAGCAGTTGATTTGGGAGACGCAGGAACATTGGTGGGAATGGGGAGGGGAGGTGCCGAGGTAATACTAAGAAGAAGAGATAGCCAGTAAGGATGTTAGGAGCTCAGCCACCACTGTGGGCGACTGGATCTTAATTCTGTAGGGAAACTCTTGAGAAGTGGGATAAACACTTGACTTTGAGTTATCCTCTCCTACTTGAGTCATTTACACAACCACTCTCAAGAGTCTTTGGTTGAAGTCCGCTCTTGAGGGTATTTCTTCCTAGCATTTCTGTTCTGCTGTATGGGGAAGGACAGCTCTTTGTCTCTATAGAATGTGTGCTGGCGCAAAGGTTTCCATACCTGCAGTCAGAAGTCTGTGGAGAAGGACTTAGGATGGGTCACTGAAGGTGTCAGCGAGGGATGTCGGCCTGGGGCCTTTATTTGGGAAGTTAAAGAAGTTCTATCTGAAGTAAGGTTATAAGAAACTAAACCCAGTAGTTAAGTATGAAAATAATAAAAGTGCAGAATGGTTTAAGAGTGGTTTTGTTATTGTTTTAGTTTGTATTTTTGAAATAGGTATTTCCCTACAGTGTGCCAGATAGTTGAACGGACATTTGAAACTTTACTGTCATAAAAGAGCTTTTCATCCTTACCAACCTCTCAGAACTTTAGTTCTTCAAAACCATGCATTTAATCCACAAGTATCCCCTTGCCAAAATGTCAATATCATCCACCTTCCCCAAGTATGCATTGCCGTTTGATTCTGCTCCTTTGATGCTTTCCCAAAGATGGCTCCTGAGTGTCTGAGAGTAAAGTCAGAAACAAGGCTCCCATAGGAGGGACCGTACTAAGCTCACATCTATTGAGTGTCTGTGTGCCAGGCACTGTGCTAAGTGATCTCCTTGGGTCATTTCATTTAAAATTCATAACCACTCCGTGAGGGAGATACTCTAATCAGCCTGTTTTACAAATGAACAAACAAAGGCACAGCAACTTGAAAGTTCCACATCTAGCACATTTGGGAGCCAGGATCCAAACCCAGGCTGTCTGTTCCCAGCAAATGCCTTTCATCGCTTTCATCAACTTTATCTTTTTTTCCTTCTTTTCCTTCTGTTAGTTCTTCCAAATCAAAATTTCTGTTTGGGGTTGACAATTTTCCATAATCAGATGGACTATACTACAGAATGTCTAGAATGAACCCATGTGTAGCTAACCATCCTAGCTGGCCTTGGCCTGGGATCAATGTTGCTTAAAGTCAGGTACATATTCAAGGGAAGTGAACTAGCACCCCCTCCTCCCCTCTCAAGAAAGAACCCCGCTGATACTTGCTCTTAAATCTTTCTCTCAGGCCAAAGTTGTTTATTTTGTACTTCACGGTAAGAGCTCAAGGGCCTCAGTTGATTTTAGTTTGTCCAGACCACCCAGAAGATGCTGCAGACAATTTGCCTGTAGCTCAGTGAATTTCTCCTACAGACCTGCGGCACAGGTCTACATTTCTTTCCATGGCTAAAGGAATGTATGTTCATTTAGCCTCTTGGGTGCAGACAGAGTGACTTAGACTATTACCTCCAGTAATTTACCGTTTATTTTAAATGTGCATGCACACAGGAAACCAAGAAAAACTGAAGAACTGGTTGGAAAGGACAGGATCCATTGACCAGAGATAGGTAGGATGGTCTGAATGATACAGTTTTGATATCGATGTGCCTCAGCTCCCCCTGAAGATTTGCTCCTTGAACCTCTCTCTGCTCAGTTTTCTCATCTTTACCTCCATAGACAGTAAAATCGTGGCTTGTGAGCATAATTCATGTTGGAAGCATGCTTGTAATCCCAAACACGTGTATAATCAAAGCAAATGTCCCCATAAGAAATAATGGAAACTCAGATGATTTGTTCCATAACCCAAAAAGATTCATATAAAAATGATTATAATGCTGTAATAGAATACAAAACAATGAAGAAAATATAAAATATAAGGAAAAGTAAACAAATTAACCTCCACTTACCTTTGAAAACCTTTGTGGCTGGTGTGAGTGAGATAAGAGAGAAGGGTTAGTGTATAGGAGGACTTTTATTATCACTAATGGGATCACAGCTATCTGTTAGCTCAACAGAATCTTTTTCTTTTCGTGCAACTTTAACAGGAAACCTATCCAATGACACTTGCTTTTGCCTCCTTTTGAGGATTTCATGGAAATATGATACTGCACTGTTATTAAAAGGATTCATCGCTTGCACTGCTGCAGCCTTACTCAGGTGTTGCTTTTCTACAAAGTTTTGCACTGTTTCCCACATTAACAAAATTTTTTTAATAAAGTGTTTATTTACTTTTGAGACAGAGACAGAGAGACAGAGTGTGAGCATGGGAGGGTCAGAGAGAGGGAGACAGAGAATCCAAAGCAAACTCCAGGCTCTGAGCTGTCAGCACAGAGTCCGATGCGGGGGCTGGAACCCACAGACCATGAGATCGTGACCTGAGCTGAAGTTGGACACTTAACCGACTGAGCCACCCGACTGAGCCACCCAGGTGCCCCTCAACGATTTCCTTCTTAACTTCCACTGTAATCATCTCTTTCTTCTTGCCCTTCTTTTTAACCTTTTTCTGCATGGGGACCATTGTATACACTGGCACAGATATAGACTACAGGACAGTATTAATAAACTCTTGTCATATGCTGTATGTAATGTAACTGGCAATAATGCAGCAGAGGAAAGGGTCTATATCTGCAGGCAGCCCAATCTAGAATGAAGCAAAGCATTCTTAGGCTTACTCTTGTATGGAAAAGCAAAGGACTTTGCTTTGAAGTGACCAAAAATACACTAGTGCCAGCTGTGGCACCTTCCAATGTTCTGAAAAATCACTGATTTCTGCCAAACACTGCGGCCTGAGACCAAGCATCCAAGTATGGGAGATGATCATCCACAATCTCATGGTGAAAGAGAGAGAGAGAGAGAGAACCACTGGCTCAGTAGTAATCATGTAACACTCAGCATCACATACTACTCATATTGCAAGACATCGCTCATTTATCAAGTTAAAATTTATTAGAAATATATGCACATCTTGTTACTTATAACCCAAAGTTTTACTGTACGTGTACTTCTTTTCCTCATATCTACTGCTTCTCTTAGATTTCTCTTTTTTATCTTTGTTCTACACACAGAGCAACATGAATCTGACTTCTATTTATATTATGTTCTTTATTTTTAAAAAAATGTTTTATTTATTTCTGAGAGAGAAAGAGAGAGAGACAGAGTGAGCAGGGGAGGGACAGAGAGAGAGGGAGACACAGAATCTGAAACAGGCTCCAGGCTCTGAGCTAGCTGTCAGCACAGAGCCCGACGTGGGGCTCGAACCCCTGAACCGTGAGATCATGACCTGCGCCGAAGTCAGATGCTTAACTGACTGAGCCACCCAGGCTCCCCTATATTATGTTCTTTAAATTACAGTGTCCACAGTTAAGTGCCTTAATCTCTGAATTTCTTGCCTTAAATGATGAAGGGAGGGAATCAGAATGGACAAGTTTGTGTATTTGAGCCAAGCCATGTCATAGGTTTCTAACCAGTCTATGCCTTCTTGGCCTTTAAGTCATGTGACCCCCTTGTCCAGTTGGCTTTGGCCAGGTACATGTGGTATTCCCCCCTTCAGCAAAGCTGCCTGTGGGGGCTGTGGGCAGGGCAGGGACATAATAGAGATCCATGTGCTGCCCTTTGACTTTCATAACCAAATGGCATCTTGCTCCCGGCACTTGTGTTACTAAAAGCATAGGGGTCTGATTTCTGGCATCAATAGAACTATAGATACACTCAAGAGAGCTCAATCTTGAATTGCCTCTCAAAAGTACTCCCATGATAGTTTATACTTGAGGGAGGTAACCTAACAGAATTTCTAATCATCTACTCTTCTAGATTTTCCAGGCTTTATCTCCACATGAAATTACAGCATCAGAAAATCACATACCCAGACTACATTAGTTTACTTATCTGGAAACATGCCTGCCTAAAATTATGGTTTAATATTATACCCTTGGGGTTAAATGTAAGAAATGTTCACATGAAGAATGTATTTGCATCCTTAAAATTGCTTGAAAAGTTGCTAATTATCTTTATATAAGGATTTATGTAATAATTTTCTCTTAGATTTTAGTGCCAAAGAAAAAACTTTATTTCTGTTTTGATCAGCAAGAAGTATATAATTCACCAAATTTCCTGTTTGCCACTAGAAAGTTCTGAAATAAAATTTAGGGACTCAATTGTAGTATCTCTCCTTAGTCTGGGTTTCTGGTAGAATAACCTTTCTCCTTTCAAGGATATACTTTTGATTTTTTTATTTTATTATTTTTATTTGATTATCCTTATTTTAATGATTGAAAAGTATATGTGTCTGTTGTCTAAACCACAATCAAATATTTTTGCTAGAATGCAAGTAATAAATATGATTCGATATATATTACTAATATTACTGCTTAGTAGAGTATATGCTAATGAACTAAGGGAAATTTTTGGTGTTTTAGAGGATCTCCAGGCTGGTGACTTTCTATGCTCAAACATATTGTAAATGAGATGTTAGTTCCCACTGTGCTTCTGATACCAAGAAAATGTCTGTGGGACCCTGGAGCAACCTCATGATGTATTTATGTTGTAGAAAATTTGAATTTAAGAGAGTTCACACAAAGATTTTTTTTAAAAGGGGAAGGGTTGAAGTTGGTAGCAACTGGTAAAGAACTATCCATTTTCCGTAAAGGAATCAAAATTTGATTGGCCTTTTATAATTGATGCTTCAGGGGCGCCTGGGTGGATCAGTCGGTTAAGCGTCGACTTCCGCTCAGGTCATGATCTCACGGTTCGTGGGTTCGAGCCCTGCATTGGGCTCTGTGCTGACAGACAGCTCAGAGCCTGGAGTCTGTATCAGATTCTGTGTCTCCCTCTCTCTCTGACCCTCCCCTGCTCACGCTGTCTCCCTCCCCCTCTCAGAAATAAATAAAACATTAAAAAAATTTATAATCGATGTTTGGATGTTTCAGGCTTTTGTGAGTTCCTTCAAACTATTGCCCTGTTTCATATTTCTTATTCTGGAGTGGTGCCTTCATTCCAGATGCTTTAACAGTTAGTTGAAAATTTAGAATCAATAGTTAGTATACACATTACCAGTAATGGATTGATGAAATCCCCTCCCCACAACGAACACAATCAAACAGACTCATTGTTTCTAGCATTGGTAGACACATGTCAGTATACAATTTTAAATAAGTACATGGAAACATACACTTTCCAGAAAGGAAGCCTCTTTGGAAGGGGTCTAGCCATGTGGTTTACCAGGGTTACAAAAATGTTTTCCACTGAGTGTTTTTTGGGCTTTGCATTGAAAAAAAAAAAAAAAAGAGAGAGAGAGAGAGAGACTGAGCTATAACACAAACAAAACTTGCATCTCTGTAGAGTGGATTTTCCAGGTCATTGGGCATTCTCTACTATTGGATTGAGTGGCATGTCATTGAATTCTTATTTTGGAAATTGCCAAGCCCTAAAACCTGCAGACGCTTTAGCCCCCATCCAGCACTCCAGTGAGCTTGGTTGGTGCTTGGTCAACCTCTGCTTCACAGCACGTTTGATTTGTTACCTTGGACCATTTTTCTATGGTTCTTTATTCTTTTGCTCTCACGTTGGAGGAGCCAATGCAGTTGCTTTTGGCACCTGAGTGTATAACCTTTCCTGAATTTATCCTTCACAACTTCTTGTCAGAGACCCAAATCCCAAAGGCATGTGCTAACGCAGCCTGGATGCCAGGAAGATCCGTCCCCAGCTGGACCATATGACCCTAATGAGCAAGCAGCCATATGTACAGTTAATTAAAACTGAAGTCAAAATAATAAAGTGAGGTTTCAGGGTGCACTTAGCAATGGCAAGGTTTCCTTTTGTAAAATCTGGAAATGGCGTCTACAGCCACCAGGAAAAAGGAGCAAGCTACTCACATGAATTCCCTTTGCTTCGAAATCTCAGTGAATAGCTAGAACGTTTATGTATGCCAGACATGAGAAGTCCATTGGAACGCATCACAAGAAAGATCTGGAAAAAGAAAGCGGTCTGTGCTTACGGCCTAGAGGGGCACTGAAAAACTTAAGACAGTTTACAGTGGTGGACGTTCACGATTTTTCTTTTCTGTTTCCCTGGACCTTCTGCAGGTAGAATCTGTGTCTCGCTTTTGTGGGTCCATGCTTCTGTTGCCCTCTGAGATTGCCTGTGCATTCTGATGGTTGGCTTGCTGCCTCCTCGCTCACCTGGGAGGCCCCAGCGGTTGTACCGGAGCCTGCTAGTGTTGACTGTTAGAGTCAATAGTGTTGAGTGTCAATCGTTCACTGTGGGTAGCTTGCTATTGGCTATAATGACACAATTTGTATATATCATGGAATTTGGCAAATGCTACAAAATCAGGACTGTGAATTTGGGGAGTGTTGGTTTGCAGTACATGAAGTCCTTAAAGTCAGGATTGTGGCTTTCTTTTTGGATCCCCAGAGCCTGGCCTGTAGCGGATACTCAACGCATACTCGCATACTCGGTGAATGAATGAAGGGACACATATAGAATAAAACCAAGCAAGCCAGCAAGCAAGAGCAAGCAAGCCAGCCAGCAAGCAAGCAAGCAAGCAACCAACCAACCAACCTGGTCTAGTAGAAAATGAAACAAGCAATTGCAACAATGTAGTGATTGCAGATGCTTGTTGAAAGTCCTCACCTCCCCACCAGTATATATCCTTGCTGTTTTGCTGCCCCACATGATCCCCTTATTGGTATTTTCAAAGTAAAGGATGCATTTTATTTGGTTTTAAGGAGAAGTTCACTGGGTGGAGGAAGAGAAGGGGAAGCCCATAGGAAGCAAGACAATGGGAGCAAGCATATTAGCCACAAAACAGACTGAAATGAGAGCTAGTTTATCCCATTGTTTTTCCACTATGGTCCACTATTGCTGGAGCTGAGCAGGACTCTGAAATGGTGAGATTTATTCCTAATCCTTTCTAACTTTCCTTTCTCTGTGAGCCAGGGCCTTCATATCACCCCTTGTTTGCCCGAGAAACATCTCTATTCCATTTCTTTATTTTTTAGTGTATTTATTTATTTTTGAGAGAGAGAAAGGTTGGGGGGGGTGGAGAGGGGCAGAGAAAAAGGGAGAGAGAATCCCAGAGAGGCTCCATGCTGTCAGTGCAGAGCCTGACACGGGACTGGAACTCTCAAACCGTGAGATCATGACCTGAGCCGAAATCAGGAGTTGGGCGTTTAACCTGCTGAGCCACCCAGGCATCCCTCTAGTCCTTTTAAAGAAAAGAATCCCTTATACTCTAGACCTATTTCTCTCCCCTTGCTTTTCTGTTACAACTTCCTTGTCTTTAATCCCTTCTCTATGAGACCAGATATTCCTGATTATGATTGGAGATGTTGTTCTAAGCAAGTTGCTATTGTAATTCAACCGAGGGCTCATGGAGACAGTACAGATTGAATCCAAAGCAGCAAAGAGGATTCAATACACCGATGATGGTGTATCAGGTACTGCGGGAGCTATTTGGAGGGAAATTTTAGTGTGGGGGACACAGAACATTCTAGATAGTATGCTTTAAATCATGCCGTATAAGTAATTGCCTCTACTGCCTCAGTGTGAGCTAGGTCCTGATGGATTTTCAACAAAAGAGGGCAGAGGCCTGTTGAGGTAGGCGTTGTCAGGGGTAAGCTTTGATGAAGGGAGGAAGAAGCACAGGTCTAGGATAGGGAGATGTTCCCTATCATGCATCCTGGGTGTTTGGAAAGGGTCAGGAATATGGAGTGTGGGTGTATGCTGGGGGCTGGAGTGTGATGGGGGAGGAAGCTTCTGGAAGGTGTTGGGGCTAGGATGGTAGAAAAGCAGAGGGTCTCAGAGGCAACCATGGCTTGGACCCAACCTTGACTGCGATCTGTGTTGGTGTTTTTCTACCCAAAGTCTACTAGTTTTGTAACTGCTGAGCACTTGCAGTGAGGCGAGCCGCTCAGATGAGATTTGAGGTTCTGTGCTGACGGCCTGTGTTTACTGGGTTCACCTTTCTTGGAGAATGACCCCTCCTGTTCCCTGTTCCTCTAAGGTTTCATGGAGAAGGCAGGTCCAAACTGGAAAAGAATCTCACAGAAGCCTTGTTTGTAGCCTATTAGAAGATTCTGGAAAATAATGTCGTCTACATCAAAATGCAAGGGGGCAAAATCTTTTTCTGAAAATTCTTTCATTTACTTAAGCGCGTGTCTTTATTCTTTAGACAAGCTGTGAGGAGCTGGCAGGTGGGGATAATCCAAATCCTCAAATATGTTTTGCAGTGTGTCTAAGGTTTAAATAAAGATTTCATCAAGACTTCAGAAAATTGTATCTCCTCCCGTGATGACAGCTCTCTGCCTGGGGAAGAGCATGAACTAAGGTACAGTTGGAGAGAGTGACTTTACATCCCCACCCCCACCCCCACTGGAATCTGGACTAATAAGCAGTATCTTCTGAAATAGTATGAGGAGGGCAATGATACCAACACATGAGAGTCTTGTACCAAGGCTCTTATGCCCGTGTGTTGGTTTGTAACATACTGTCCAAAGCTCACATGGAAGATGCTTCCTCCTTAAAGGTGTCAGGTAACGATAATAATGGAATAACGAAAGTGCACATAAACGCACTGAGTGCTCACTGTGTGTTGGGTCCTGTGAACTAAGTGCTTTCCAGGATGATCCTACTTAATCTTGTAAGAACCCTTTGAGGCAGTCACTGTTACGATCATCCCCGGTCTATAGGTGAGGAAACAGAGACAGAGCAGTTAAACAACTTGCCAGTGGTTAGTTGTGGAGATGGGATTACGTTTCCAGGCCTTATAACGGCCACACCACCTCGTCTCCTGGCAGTAGAGGGCAGGGCACACACCACAGTATTTATCAAGCACCTACTATATACCAGGAACTGCACTGAGTCTCTTCCATGCTTTATTCATTTTTGTCTTAACACTATGAAGTGGGTACTTTTATTCCCGTTTTACAGAGGAGGAAACTGAGGCATAGGTCACAATTAGGGTAATAGAGCCTGGGTAGCGGTGGTGATGAGGCATCAGCTGGGCTTGAGCTGCTACAGGTGGCCGCCAGAGTGACCGAAAACACTAGCAAGGGAATATACCTGTTTTCATAAAGTCTAATCTAGGGTCTCACATAACTGGTTGTGGGCATGTTTACACCATGCAAAAATGTGCGATTTCTCTCACTCAGAGTTGCCACCTGGGGTAGCACTGAGGCTGTGATCTGCCTCCCACCGCAACCAGTTTCCATGCCACGTGTGTCTCTTGCTCACTGCCTGAAGCAGGAGCCCTCCAGCTCTACGGAGTGGAAAGCCTTTGGGTGCAGCCTGTGGGTAAAGGTGGGCGGACGACGATGTCTTCAGTTTGCTTGATGGTTGTAATAAGTAAACAAGAAATAGAAGGAGGGAATTTCAGGTTCTTCTACATCCCTTGGTTCTAGTTGCCAATATTAGTCTCCATCTTTTTCAGACAAGGAAAGGGGATGGGTACAAGGGAATGTAAAAGTTTCTAAAGGCAGCATTTCAAGACAACAAAGATGCTCACACCTTAGACCTGTGTGTCCAGGTTCAGGGACAGAAGTTTATTGAATGTGTCTTTGGCTCATCAAGATAGAACAAGGGCCGATTTCTATCATTGACCCCTTTTTGGACTTCACTTAAACTTACAGCGCTCCCCAGTGATACTACAGATATTAAACTGATGGTTC
Source organism: Hyaena hyaena (assembly GCF_003009895.1). Taxonomy (NCBI): domain Eukaryota; kingdom Metazoa; phylum Chordata; class Mammalia; order Carnivora; family Hyaenidae; genus Hyaena; species Hyaena hyaena. Next base: position 1,095,989 of record NW_024081161.1, read on the forward strand.
CTGCTTCTTTCCTCTGATTTCTTTTATCCCTACACAATACTTAATTTTTATGGGGATTGGCCATCTCTGTGCCTTATGAGATGAGAGATGGCTTTGAACAAAAGCTGTAAACATGGTTTACTGCTTGAAGCCTCACTATTTGTATTTGAGGTATTTTCCTGGTCACAGACACACACTTGCAGTGATTCATCATTCATTCATTGCCCTGAGTTCTCAGCCCCTCGAAGTAAGTGTAATCCAAATTTCCTCAAGCTGCTGAGTTTCCACAGAGAGGGGGTCTCAAGCGCCCCTGCTTAGGCCACCAGCTGTGTAATGCATGACTTCCATTTCCGCTCAGATTTCCACCAAGCTATTGCTAGAAACCTCCGGGGCTGCCTCATGTGAGATCATGGGTGGTGTTTCTACTTTGGACTATCTTGTCAGCATCTGGGGTTTGAGGGCAGCACCTCATCGCTTCCATTATACAGTGTCCGATGCTCCCAAATCGCAAGCCCTGCGGTGCCTGTGGCGACTGGCCCATCTGCCTTTCTTTCTGCCCCCGAACCACGCATGCTCTACACAGAGGTGAGGCTCTGCGCACTGTGATGGCACAGGCCCCTTGTCCCCTGCAGGGGTCTCTGAGTCTCCTGCGGTCCCTCCTGCATAACAGCATCTTTGACTTCCATCTGCAGTCTCCTCCAGATGCCTCAGACATGAGCCCATGGGGTTGGCTGCGGTCAGTATCAGACGCGGCCTGTCAGCCCATCAGACATGCCCAGACCGCAGTGAATCCCATGAGTGGGTGCAAATTAGTGGGAAACTGGGATCCCCGCCTCTCATGTAGTTTTCAGATGATTTTCAGACAGATCCAGGTCACGGCTTAAAGTGAAGTAATGTTTACATTCAGGCCTGGAACACACTGCTTTTAGCTCTATATCCTGGCTACCAGAAGGGCTGTCCCTGGCCCAAAGCCTCTGTACCTCCGGGGAGCTTGGTGGAAATGCAGAGTCTCAGGCCCCAGCCCGGCCCTACTAAATGCAAACCTGCATTTTAACCAGATCCCCAAGTGATTTACATACACAGTGAAGTCTGAGAAGCACTTGCTGTATATCATAACTGACAGATCAGACTGTACTTAGGAAATGATGCTAAAGTGATTTTCCAGATTTGGGGAGCCCTGCAGTGTAGAATGTTGCAAGTAAATCCAATGATTGCTTGCCATTAAATATCTATAGAGCACTTTTTTTCTGCCTTTATGTCCCTCTTTCATTTGTATTCAGATTTTATTTTGGGATTTTTGATATTCACGTTAGTCAATAATGGAGCTTGATATTGTGTATTAACTTGAATTCTCCCTCCCTTCCATTCTTCTTGGGTTAAGAACTCTGATAATAGAAGGGAACTATAGACCTGAAATTCAAGGAAAATCCAGAAAATGAATTCCTTTTTATCTTCAGGCAGAGCAGCTCCAATGAATAGAGAAGTGTAATAAAGCCTTTTTATATGCCTGTCATAGAAAGACAAACCTTTTCCAAAGGAAATGGATTTGAGTATTTGCGAGGTATGATAAACAGCCTGACAAAAAACGGCCTGAATTTCCCTTTTAAATGTTCAGCAGGGGGAGGTTTTAACTTCTCCTGTCAGGTAAAAAAAGAATTCATTATGAAAGCCATTCCGGCTGAAACTCAAAAATGAAAACGAGGCCTGATCAGAGTGGAAAGCAATGATTTAGAAATGTGTTAAAGGGAGTAGTTTAATGAATAAAGTGTCAACTTTCCATAGGAGCAAAAATAAATCATGCAAAGGCTTAACCAGTTTTGTCGCTGTGAATTAGCTGGGCGTAGTTGGCACCAGCACATGGTGTAAGGAAACATTAAAATCTAATTCTCACTGAGATTTGTGTACGTGAATTGTTGATAATGATGTTAATAATGGCATTGTATGCATTTTACGACTTCTCTTTCCAGCAAATGCCGAAAGGAGGAAGAAAATGAGGAGCATTTGAACGAAAATGGTCCTAGTTTTCAGAGTTTTTCCACTCAGCAGAAAGCCTTGAGCCCTTGAGTCCACCTGTCCAGGAATCACTTGATGTCCCACTGCAGAATAATCTGCACACTCCGTGTTGCTGTCCTCGGTCTTCCTTTCCTAGGGATGCCCTAACCAAAGTACCGCAGACCGGGTGCCTTAAGCAGCAGAACTTTATTGTCTCACGGTTCTGGAGGCTGGAAGTCTGAGTCAAGGTGTGGGCAGGGTGGTTTCCTTCTGGGGTGTTGGCTGCATGGCGGGGGGAGAATCAGGCCAGTTTCTGGTGGTTTGCTGCCATTCTGTGGCTGTACACGTATCTCCTTGATCTCTGTCTTCATTTTTACATGATGTTCTCCCTGTGTGCAGGTCTGTATCCAGATTCCTGCAATGCCTACCTTTTAAAAAGTTTATTTATTTGAGAGAACGAAAGAGAAAGCACGAGCTTGGAAGGGGCAGAGAGAGGGAGAGAGAGAATCCCAAGCAGGTTCCACACTCTGACACTCTGACACGGGGCTCCATCCCACAAATGGTGAGATCATGACCTGAGCTGAAATCAAGAGTCAGACGCTTAACTGACTGAGCCACCCAGGTGCCCCCCAAATGCCCTCTTTTAATGAGGGTAATAGTCATACTGAATTAGGGCCCACCCTGATGACCTTCTCTTAACTAATTACATTTTCAAAGATTCTGTTTCTAAGTAAGGTCACATTCTGAGGTACTGGTGATTAGAACTCCAGTGTATCTTTTTTCGAGACACACAATTCATGCAGCTCACCACATAGGACTGCTTTGAAGCAAGGGTGTTTGACTTGTTAATAACTAAACTTGCAAGTTTGTAGCACAATCCCTGGGCAAGTAGTCAGAGTTCAGCAAATCACCGTGGAATAGTGGAATAAATAAAGTAATCCCTAACCTAGGCATACATACTTATGAAGCACCATTAGGTATCTTCCAGGCGTGGGTTGTGTAATACATATTTTATTAGTGAGGAAATGGACGCACTAAGAGGCTACCAGAATATGCTTCTCACATTTTATAGTTATCTGGTTTGTTTTCTTATTATTGTTTGTTGAACTAAAAATGAGGGCAAGGACCTTGATTATTTGTATAATACTATGTTGACTAACTGAGCTTGGTACTTGTGAGATGGTAAGATTCATTTAATTATTGCTGCCTTTTAAGTACAGTGTGAAGCAACAGTGCAAACAGAATGAAAATACAAAATTGTGAGAATGAGAAGATTGGAGTTTTAAGGGAAAACTCCTCAGATCTGAGTTATCATGAGAAATCATTCAACTTAATGCTCACACACATTCATGGGTCTCCGCATGAGGAGGGAAGCAAGGGAAGATGGTCATCATATGCTAGTTTTCCTTGGATGCCCAGGACCGAGAAGCAAATTGTGCATGTGTAAAGCAATGCTTACGTTTCCTTCCTCCTCCTCCTCCTCTTTGATGTATGGAGTCCCCACTGGTACCTAGTAACATGTTGTTGCGTGAGATTTGCTCTTTACTAAGTAAGGAAAGCCAAATGATTGCATTTTAACTCATTTTCTTTTTTTCCTGCTGTTCATCTAATGGCAGCCTTAATGAGCAAGCAATAATGGCTAAGAGAAGCAGGAACAGAAAAGAAAAGGGAAAAAGCAGAGCCCGGCATAATTTGTAATGGAGTTCTTTTACAAAATCATTTAGAAATGACTAGAGATTTATCTAAAGTTTTCTCTTATAACACAGTAATTTTCTTCGGGTAAATTCATTTTTCCATAATCACCTTCACCATTGGATGAAAGTATTGCGGAGTGGGCAGTGGCCTTACAGTTTGTTAAGTTCAATTCTCATTTTATAGGAGGACATTGAAGCCCAGAGATGATAAGGTACTTGTCCAAGGTCATAAAAATTAGTTTTTAGTAGCGCAAGTCCAAAATCTAACAGCTCACCTAAAGGAGCTAGAGGCAGAGCAACAAGAACGCCCTAAACCCAGTAGAAGAAAAGAAATAGTAAAAATTAGAGCAGAAATAAACAACATAGAGACCAAAGAAACAATTGAACAGATCAATGAAACCAAGAGTTGGTTTTTTGAAAAAGTAAACAAAATTGACAAACCTCTAGCCAGGCTTCTCAAAAAGGAAAGAGAGAGCACCCAAATAGACAAAATTAGGAATGAAAATGGACTTATTACAACCAACCCCTCAGAAATACAAGCAATTATCAGGGAATACTATGAAAAATTATATGCCAACAAATTGGACAACTTAGAAGAAATGGACAAATTCCTAAACACACACTCACTACCAAAATTCACACGGGAAGAAATAGAAAACCTGAACAGACCCATAACGAGTGAAGAAATCGAATCAGTGATCAAAAATCTCCCAACAAATAAGAGCCCTGGACCTGATGGTTTCCCTGGGGAATTCTACCAGACATTTAAAACAGAATTAATCCCAATTCTTCTCAAGCTATTCCAAAAAATAGAAGTCGAAGGAAAACTCCCGGACTCATTTTATGAAGCCAGCATCACTCTGATTCCCAAGCCAGACAGAGATCCAGCAAAAAAAGAGAACTATAGGCCAATATCCTTGATGAATACGGATGCAAAAATCCTCAACAAGATCCTTGCAACGCGAATCCAGCAGCATATCAAAAGAATCATCCACCAAGATCAAGTGGGATTCATTCCTGGGTTACAGGGCTGGTTCAACATTCGCAAATCAATCAATGTGATACATCATATCAATAAAAGAAAAGATAAAAACCATATGATCCTGTCAATAGATGCAGAAAAAGCATTTGACAAAATACAGCATCCTTCTTAATAAAGACTCTCGAGAAAGTTGGGATAGAAGGAACCTACTTAAACCTCATCAAAGCCATCTATGAGAAGCCTTCAACTAACATCATCCTCAACGGGGAAAAACGGAGAGCTTTCCCCCTGAGATCAGGAACACGACAGGGATGTCCACTCTCACCGCTGTTGTTTAACATAGTGCTGGAAGTCCTAGCATCAGCCATCAGACACCAAAAGGAAATCAAAGGCATCAGAATTGGCAAAGAGGAAGTCAAACTTTCACTCTTCGCAGAAGACATGATACTCTACATAGAAAACCCGACAGACTCCACCAGAAGCCTACTAGAACTGATCCAAGAATTCAGACAAGTTGCAGGGTACAAAATCAACGTACAGAAATCGGTTGCATTTTTATACACCAACAATGAAGCAACAGAAAGAGAAATCAAGAAACTGATCCCATTCACAATTGCACAAAAAACCATAAAATACCTCGGAATAAACCTAACCAAGGATACAAGAGATCTGTATGATGAAAACTATAGAAAACTTATGAAGGAAATTGAAGAAGACACAAAGAAATGGAAAAACATTCCATGCTCATGGATAGGAAGAATAAATATAGTTAAGATGTCATTACTACCTAAAGCACTCTACACATTCAATGCAATTCCCATCAAAATTGCACCAGCATACTTCTCAAAACTAGAACAAACTATCCAAAAATTTGTATGGAACCACAAAAGACCCCAAATAGCCAAAGTAATACTAAAAAATAAAACCAAAACGGGAGGTATCACCATCCCAGACTTCAGCCTCTACTACAAAGCTGTCATCCTCAAGACAGTATGGTATTGGCACAAAAACAGACCCATAGACCAATGGAACAGAATTGAGAACTCAGAAGTGGACCCAAAAGTATACAGCCAACTGATCTTTGACAAAGCAGGAAAGAATATCCAATGGAAAAAAGACAGCCTTTTTAACAGATGGTGTTGGGAGAATTGGACAGCAACATGCAGAAGAATGAAACTAGATCATTTTCTCACACCATGCACAAAAATCAACTCAAAATGGATAAAGGACCTGAACGGGAGACAGGAAACTATCAACACCCTAGAGGAGAAAGCAGGAAACAGCCTCCTTGACCTCCACCGCAGCAACTTCTTACTTGACACATCCCCAAAAGCAAGGGAATCGAGAGCAAAAATAAACTGTTGGGACCTCATCAAGATTAAAAGCTTCTGCACAGCCAAGGAAACAACCCAGAAAATTAATAGGCAACCAACGGAATGGGAAAAGATAGTTGCAAATGACATATCAGATAAAGGGTTAATATCCAGAATCTATAAGGAACTCACCAAACTCCACGCCCGAAAAACAAACAACCCAGTGAAGAAAAGGGCAGAAGATAGGAACAGACACTTCTCCAAAGAGGACATCCAGATGGCCAACAGACACATGAAACGATGCTCAGCATCCCTCCTCATCAGGGAAATATAAATCAAAACCACACTGAGATACCACCTCACGCCAGTCAGAGTGGCTAAAATGAGCAAATCAGAGAACTCGAGATGCTGGCGAGGATGTGGAGACACGGGCACCCTCCTACACTGTCGGTGGGAATGTAAACTGGTACAGCCCCTCTGGAAAACAGTGTGGAGGTTCCTCAGGAAACTCACAATAGAACTCCCCTATGACCCAGCAATAGCACTGCTAGGAATTTACCCAAGGGATACAGAAATGCTGAGGCATAGGAGCACATGAACCCCAATGTTCATAGCAGCACTCTCCACAATAGCTAAAACATGGAAAGAGCCTAAGTGTCCATCAACAGATGAATGGATCAAGAACATGTGGTTTATCTATACGATGGAATACTACATGGCAATGAGAAACAATGAAATCTGGCCATGTGTAGCAACATGGATGGACCTTGAGGGTGTTATGCTGAGCGAAATAAGTCAGGCAGAGAAGGACAAATATCATATGTTTGCACGTATAGGAGGATTAGGAGGAACTTGACGGAGGAACAAGGGGGAGAAGAAGGGCGGAAATGGTGGGGGAAAGGGAGAGAGGCAAACCATGAGAGACTCTTGAATGCTGACAAAAACTGAGGACTGATGGATGTGGGGGGGAGGGGAGGATGGGTATGGAGGAGGGCACTTTGGGGATGAGCACTGAGTGTTATGTGGAAACTAATTTGACAATAAACTATTTGTAAAAAAAAAAAAAAAAAAAACAAAAATTAGTTTTTAGTAGAACCTGCACTGGATCCTATGCCTTCTTCGTGCCCAAGTCTATTTTTTTTTTCAGTATACTATATACTCTCTCTAAGAATTGAGAGAGTTTTTTCCCTCCCCTCCCACCCACGTCTTTCCTTTTCTTTCTTTCTTTTCCCTTGTTTTGTTTTTAGATGCTGCCCACAGCTGTGTTCCCTGGACGCCTTACTCTGGACATTGGAGTCTCGACTGTATGAATCTGGTGGGCACATCGTGGCTAGGCATGGGTTCTACTAGTCCTTGGAGGGGCATTGTGCTATCCTAAACTAGGGAAAGGTAATGCATGGGAAAGGCAGGCAATGACTGAACTCTGCTATGGAATCAGATCACATGTAGATTACGTTAGGGGTAACCTACACTTCGCCCTATGTAACGATCATGAATACCACCCAGTGGTGTTGTGAGATTCATTTCCACTAACTCCTGGTGATGCCCTTAGCAAAGAGTGAGCAGGAGCCATCCCAGTCCTGGTCTGGTGCAGGCATCTTTCCGTACACATCCTGCCCTTTCTCAGGTGGCCTGTGCTGTGCCTGTGTTAAACCACTCCGTGGGACTGCTTCTTGGCTGATGTTTGGCCCTTGTTAGAGAATTCTGTTCCCTTCTGCCCTTGCTCCAAGTTCATTTTCAACTTGGGTGTATTTCATGGTATTTAAAGGAGGCAGATGTCCCTCAGAATGCTCAGCAAAAACATCTTCTTCCAAGCTTGCAGAGGGTCTCTTTTTCCCAGGCCCTGAGACCTGTTCTCATCTCTGTACTGAGCATCTGGGCTCTGCCCCACTGCCTCTGAGTTCTACTACTGTGTTTTTCGCTACACCATGACATGGGGAAGGGGCTTTCCCCTTGGCTTAATCTGGTAAAAAGAATAACTTCTGCACTGGAGCCAAGTAGAAGATGAATCTTTTTGGGCTTAAACACAGAGACCATTCATTGTATTTCTCAGCTGTGGGGCTCCACCAAACTTTTTCTTGGCTGCTGAATTTCTCCATTCTACTTCTCACATTTTCATATGTTCACTCTCAGTGTGGGCTAGGCAGGTGGACCGGAGGCTCCTTACTACCCCTTGAAACAATGCTTGTTACTTGGTGGGGAGAGGAAATGGTCAGGTATAGTCATACAATATGATCTTGAAGGGAGAATGCCCCCCGGTGTTGGCATTTTCTACTGAATGTTGCCTTCAGAGATGGCGATTTGAGCAGTGAGGTTCTGCTTTTGGAAAACCACAAAACCAAAGCCAAAACCCGGAACAAAACTCTGGTCCCAAGAGGGAGGCAGTGAGTCCAGGGTGGAGAACAAGGTGACAGGGGGTGGAGCTTGTATTTCCAGGTAAGCAAAGGCACCAAATATGGCGGGAGGGCTGCATAACTTCCGACTTTTGAACTACCACGGCTCTACTTTTGTCTCTTTCCTCCTAACACTCAGCTAGTTTCTCCTTTTCTCCTACGTCTACGTATCCCTCTCGGATACCCACCACCCCATCAAGACAGTCAGCTCACCACCAACAATGGACCCCTACTCCAACAATGTGTCCTCACCCCTCCTTGATATGGGAGTGTTCCAGGGAGGAGGCAAGCTGGGTAGGCCTTGCATTTCCCAGCCCTCCTTGCATACACGTGTGGCCGTATAGCAAGCTTGCAGCGATGGAACATGAGCAGAGAAATGTCTGTCAGGCTGGATTTGGAGAGAGAGTGTGTCTTTGCCACCACCTCGTTTCCCTCCCACCAGCTCACCATGGAGGATTCCGGAGCCCTGGTGAAGTGTTTTCAACCTTGTTCATTGGAATCATCTCGAAAGCTTTAAAACTCTTGCTGCCCAGACCCCTACCCCACAGATGCGAATTAAATTGGTCTGGGTGTGGCGGGAGCAGCAGGAGTTTTAAAAGGTGTTCTAGAGGCTAACCAAGGCAGAGAACTGGTGCTCTAAAAGGGTGTGGAGCCACAAGAAGGAAATTGTCATGGGTGGGGAAGAAAGCTACCCACTGGGGAGGAACACCCACGTTGGAATGTTACTTAAAAGAGAAGGAAACCTTTATTCTATTAAGTCTCTGGGAATTTGAGGTTTATTTCTTAGAACAGCTCAGTTGTCCCAATTAATGTATCTTTTTTAACGAACACAGAGAATGCCTCCTTAGGATCTCACAATTTTCTCCTGACATCGGCCGGCTGCTTGGTTCTATTGGATTCACCTGTCCCACAGGTGGGCGACTGAGGTGCTGGTGGGGTGCAGAGCCACCCCACTGCTCCAGCATTCTGAGGTGCTACTCTTGCAACCATGAGACTTGCAATCAGGTACAGCGTCCCTGTCAGAGATAAGCCCATGCAGAGATAATCATTGTTTTATTTGAAAGATAGTGATTTCCTCAGGTTTGCATTTGTCCTGCGATTCTATTAGTCTGTGTAATTCTGTTTACTGATATTCTGTGCACAGGGTGATGTCTTCTCTTCTGTGGTTGGCGATAGGACACCATATTTAATTTTTTCAAGTTTTCTGATACCACTCAGTGAGAAAAATAATGGTTTGTGTTCAATTGCAGAATGTTTCTCAAGTAATTGTCTCAAAACCGCAGGGCATGTATTTGGATTCCTTGATTGATCTGTTTTGTGTATATATTTTTCCAACATCTTGAATAATTTAGGAGCAATCCTTGGTTTGTGGCTAATTTGGTGGCCAGCAAATATGCATCCTTCTGAAGCCGCTATTTTGCTCAAGCGTCTGAAAGCAGGAGAGAACTGCCTTATAACAAGACTCATTGTTACACGAACTCGGTAATAGCATGTGGCCATTCAGGTTCCTAGAAACCTGGTGCTTATCTTCAGGTCAAGGTGTGTTTTAAAAGGAGGGTTTTTGTCCTGTCTCCTTACACCAGCATTGATGGGTAGGTAAGTTTTCTGTTTGCCTTAAACTTTTTTCTTGTGTTAGTTGAAAGCAACAGTGAAAAGGAAAATAATGCCTGCTGGAGGTTCTGAACCGACCTCAGAAACTTAATCCTGGGGGCGGAAGTAAAGCTAGTTCTAGAGTGAGAGTGGGCTGTGGTTGAGGAGTAAGCATAGTAATACAGATGCTCCAGAATTACTCTGGGACATGTAGAGAGCTTTCCAGGTGGGTGGTAATGCACCCTCAAAAAAACAAGGGACTCATCTATACCAAAATGTGCACCTTGCTCTCTGATGCACTTGTGGTTGGACAGGTTGGGTTGGTGACTTGTAATGAGGGAGGCACACACTGTGGGGAACTGTGGGGAGACTCAGGTACAGGAAGGACCTATTGTAGGATTTTAGCTTGCGTCTGATGGTTTTTAGAAGGGTTTAAGACATTGGGATTGGATACTTTCAGGAAGTGGGGGTAATCCTATGGTTGGGTATCTTAACCATCTTCTCTAAAAGGTGGGATGAATTGGGGCGCCCGGGTGGCTTAGTCGGTTAAGGGTCCGACTTTCACTTAGGTCATGATCTCACGGTTCGTGGGTTCGAGCCCCGTGTCGGGCTCTGTGCTGACTGCCAGCTCAGAGCCTGGAGCCTGTTTCAGAGTCTGTGACTCCCTCTCTCTCTGACCCTCCCCTGCTCACGCTCGCTCTCTCTCTCTCTCTCTCTCTCCTAGAAATAAAATAAATAAATAAATAAATAAATAAATAAATAAATAAAAGGTGGGATGAACGAATCAAAGCAAGGGCTGTAACTGGTAAAGGATTACACTCATTTGCAGCGTAGGGGGATGTTGGGCCATTTTTGTGCCATGGACAAGTTCATATTTTTGTGTGTACTCAGACATGATTATGGGCTGGTCTTGTTTTTGCTTTGATCTGTCAAATACATGGTGACCTAGTCTGATATTGGTGTTCTGTGAAATTGTTTATATTCAACAAGGCCTTGCTGTGTGTGCCAGGGCCAGCCGCTAGCATGAGCAAGACCTGGCTGATTAAACCAGACCAGTTCCTGCATGTCAGCGGCTGCTTTTCTAGAGCTCAAGCTGGTATACTCTCATATCGCCATATTGATTATTAGAAGATTGAAATAGTGCTCAGTGGCTCATGTAACAGTAATTAACCATTGCCATGAGTCGTCTTCTTTTTTTAAGTTTACTTATTTTTGAGAGAGAGTGTGTGTGAGCTCTAGCTGGGGAGGGGCAGAGAGAGACGGCGAGAGAGAATCCCAAGCAGTTTCCACGCTGTCATCTCAAAGCCTGACCTGGGGCTCGATCTCACAAACTGTGAGAGCATGACCTGAGCTGAAACCAAGAGTCCAACACTGAACCAGCTGAGCCACCCACGCACCCGGCCATGAGTCTTCTGAGAAGTATCTCAGGACCCTTCCCCATTGTCCTCTTCCCCACAACCCACTGGTTAGTAGCAAAGTAGGGAACCCTCTGGACTGTGCTCCAGGTAACGGGAAAGAGTGAAAAGACAATAAGAAAATGAAGCAGAAATGAGGCCCGTACGGTGACCTTAACAAAGGCTAAAAAACTGGAAAGAACTGAGATGGAAGGAGGAACAGAAGAAGGGAATAGAGAAAGAGAAAACTTCAGGACAAGGCACCGACACTCAGGGTCTTTTGCCACACTGCCGTTCAGTTATAGCGAATATGTCTCCAAATGAGTTTGCTGTCGGCTGGAGCTTAGAAAACAATCATTTCATTGCAAAGGAGTTTGGGTTGGAATGGGATCAGATTTGGCAGGGTTGAACCCGTAAAGAAAAGAAGGAACTGGAACTCTCCAGCTTCACGGCCACTTGTGGCACAGCGACAGGGAAGCTGGTTATAATTCACAGCTTGGTGCCTTCGCTGACGCTCCTTTGAATCACAGCTTGCACAGGGTCCTGTGCGGGTATGAAAAACCTCACTGTCTTTGAGTTAGAATGAAACCAGCATGCGTTTCCCTGCCAAGTCTCCGTGAGAAGGCAGTGCGAACAGATGGTGGAGGAAGCCACACAGAAAACCTTGATTAACACCCCGTGATGTGCGCCGAGCGCCACTCGGAAGGGTCTTTCCTTTCCCACGTGTGAAGAACTTCTACAAACAGACAGCGGGAACATGGGGGTGGGCGGGGGGCACGCGCGATCTCGTTCTTCTGAAGTCCTACCTCTTTGAATTGGCAACATAAGCAACGTTCCTGGGAACACACAGGGGCGTTTGAAAGAATCAGTGAAAAGGAAAGAGAAGGTAAGCGTGAAGCAGAGGAAACAGCACCTAGGCAGATGGAAGCTGGGTCCTAGAAGCTAGGATGGGCCCAGAAGGTCACACGTCCTGAGTTTTCACAGCAGCTGTGTGTGCACTGGGACTCTGGGGCGTCTCTGGCAGCCAGACTCTGTCTGGTCCCTTCCAGCGCCCAGCTCTGTGGAGTAGAAGCAGGCAATTGTGAAACTCAGACCAGGGCTAATGTAGATAAGATACTCACAGGATGACTTTTCTAGTAGATCTCTCTTCAGAGATTGTTTTCCTTAGAGAAATGAGTGTCCCATTTCACAAGCGCATTCAGAAAAGCCCCTGCCAGCTCTGGGTCTTCTTCATGTGTGTGTGGTGTTCAGTCTCAGGGAAATAATGATTGGAGAAGTTGTTCTTTGCAGGAGCTTCCTTTGTCTGGGCACTGGAATATGTCATTTGTTGACGTTGGTTTACATTTTAGGCTGGGGGAACATTCCTGGAAAGCTGGATTTCCTTTCTGGTCAGGGAGGGGTAGGACATTTGTACTGCAGAAAGTTCCCTTGAGTCTCAAGTATTTTTGATCTACCTCCATTGGAGACAAGTGTTTACTGGCTGAAGCTACATTTTATGCAGCATTCTCAAACCTGATCATATCCTTTTTGTTTTCTAATCTCTTAAAGGGAGCCCCGGAATCTCAGGATGAGAACCCCGGTTCCTTGCGATGGTTGGCCCTGAGTATCTGGTCTTCTCCCACTTCTCCTGCCTCATGTCTTGCCTACACATCCCTTCCCACGAGAATCTTGGAAGTCTTTCCGGATAAGCTGTGCTCATTCTAGCTTTTCCGCCGATGCATGGGCTGTTCCAGGAGAAAGCGCTCGTGGTACATGCCATCCAGCTGAGCAGGAAGCACATGTCTCTGCTGTTGGACTCATGCTGGTTGCATGGAAGAGCGTTTTGGGATTTATTTCAAGGATGCTCAGGGAATGGAGAAAAGCAGAAAATTTGTCTTCATCACCGCACTGCTGGACTCACAAAACACCAGACATGGTGTTTGGGATGTGGATCGTAGTTTGGGCTATAACATGGCTTATCTCTCATTGTTGCCTGCCTTGGCTGGTGTTTCTTGTTCCAGCGTTTCATCTATTTCTGCCTAAGCTTTTACTGCCTGGTATTGCTGACTCACTCTGCTCTCTACCTCATAGGTTTGGTTTATTCATGGCTGCTGTGTATTGCTTTGTTTTCAAAGTGAGTTTCTCTGCTCCCTTCGCCTCTGTTTTCCTCTCTGTGCGTTTGGCATCGGAAGGACTCTGGGCAGTCCGCATCTGGGATGGAATGGCGCCCCTGAGTTGAGCTTTGGTTCTGGGCGCGCTACCAGTGCACTGGCCAATGAAGAGGTAATCACCTTTCGGACAGATGCTAAGCCTTGGTCCAATCAACTGTAGCCAAGATGGCAGAGGTAGTTGGCAGAAAATATATCAACCCAGGATAAGAAGCATCAAACAGGGGTGGGTCAGCATAGTAAACGAGACAAATTTCTGAGAAGCCATTTCTTCTGAGAAATGCCTATGTGGGCTGCTTGGTACTTAGAAATAATATAAGATGGCAAATGTGTGCTGTATTAGTGGAATATGCAATCAGTGTGCTAGTCCAGGCGAGAAGGGGCTGAGATCATTATGGTTTGGGGTGTGCATGCCTCTGCTTACAATCTTGAGAATAAACTTCTCAGGATGGCATAAGGTCTTTATGAAATCGAGCTTCTGCTTACCTTTCCAGCTGCATTTCGAGCTCAGAGGACCTCCCTGTGGTCCCTGAATGATTGTACCATTTTTACTCAGTTGCTGCAAGGAGGAACTCCTAGACTTCTTTAATTTGGAGATGAAGCATTGTCTTTGCTGCAACCTTAACCTACCTCCAATACCTAATACCTTTCCCTTAGCCCTCTGGACCTGCCTCTATTCTAGTACTCAGAGCTCCAGATTATGAATCCTGGCTGACATATCCACCTTGCTCACTGGACTGTGAGGAAAGGCCACTGACTGTGATTTATTCATTTCTGTATCCCAGCAACAATCCCAGGGCTTATTAATACCGCCAGGGCTAGCTCCTGTTTATTGAGTTATTACTCTGTTCCATGTACCATTTCAAGTGTTTTATATGTATTAACTAATTTAATTCTGTCAATAGTCTTCTAAGTAGGACTCATTAAGATCCTCATTTTATGTTTTGGGAAACTGAAGCACAGACAAGTTAGCAAACTTGCCCAAGCTTCCGCAGCTAATAATTGGTGAAGTCAGGATACAAGTCAGGTAACTTGGTTCAGTCTGTGCTTTGTCCACCGAGCTGTACTGCCTCTTGGCAATAAATCTTGTAGAGGAATTAGTAGGTATTCAATTAGTGTTGAGGAAATAAAGGAATCAATGCAAGTGTTTAAAAATTTTTTTTTAATGTTTTATTTATTTCTAGGAGAGAGAGAGAGAGAGACAGCGTGAGCAGGGGAGGGTCAGAGAGAGAGGGAGTCACAGACTGAAACAGGCTCCAGGCTCTGAGCTGGCCGTCAGCACAGAGCCCGACGCGGGGCTCGAACCCACGAACCGCGAGATCATGACCTAAGCGAAAGTCGGACGCTTAACCGACTAGGCCACCCAGGCGCCCCTCAATGCAAGTGTTTTAAAGGAGAGGAAAAGGCAGGGGCAGGCCCTGTAGGAGAGGGAGATGAGGCATTCCAAAACATGTCCACAGAACAGCAAGTACCAGCCTCGGGGGACAAGGCTGGACATGCTGAATGGACCAGACGGTGGGCTCTATCAAATGACAGGGGGTTGGGCTTTGAGGAAGAGAGTGATGTGATTCAAAGCAAGGTTTAAGATTAATCTGGCTTCAGAGTGCAGGATGATTTGAAATGGAAAGAGAATCGGCACAGGGGGTCCAAGTAGGAAGCCACCGAAATGGTCTTGGGAAGCAGTGTAATGAGATGATCAGAGGAGCTGGAGTCGGACAAATGTGGGGTTTGAGACTCGAGTCTGTTGCTTGCTAGCCGTGTGACCCCTCTCAGTCTTTGAGTCTCTAATCCTTCATACATAAGTCAGGTATTATTACTCACCTCGCAGTTTGTTATAAGGATTAAATGCAAGTGCCTGTTTGCCAAGGGCTTAGCACAGAACCTGGCCCTGTTCTTTTGTTTTGGGTCAAGGTGATTAGGGCTTGTGCCCCTGATATAGCACTGGCAAAGGAAAGAACAGGAAAATGAGACTCAGTAGAAGGTGCTGATTGATGGGTGCTGGGACGTCGGGCCGAGAGGGGGTCAGTGAATGGTCAGTGAATGGCAGTGTCAAGAAGCCCAGCTTCCGGGTCTGGTTTTGTCACTAACTACTTAGGATATGTCACTCATCCGCATGGCTAGATCTCCGTTCCTTCCCTGGAGCGTAAAAATGTTGGACTAACAATTGTTCATTTTTCTTCCGGCTCTGGATGCTGCCACAGTGTAGCCAGGAGGCTTGGATTCTGGACAACTGGGAGAATATAAAAGTTGCCCAAGCTTTGCCTTCCCCTTCAAAGAGATTTTCCTGCCCTCTCTAGTTTATTAATCCCACCCTTTCTTCTCCCTTTGAAATGGAAATATCATTGCTTTCTTTTGTTTCCGGCAAACAATCCCCAGATCTCGGCCACTGATGGAGGGTTTTACAACCAGAACAGAAGGTGAGTCAGAGATGAGTTTTTCCCTGGAGTCTGCTGGTTGCCCTATCTGTCCTGAGCCTCCGCATTTCCCAGAGAGGCAGAAGCAGGTGGCTTTCCAGGCAATTTAGTGTTTTTTCCACTCCATGCAGGCACGGCCCATGTTCTCCTTGGTCAGTCGTCACAGCTGGCTTGTGGCAATGCTCCTCAGATGTCTTTCTCCTTGGACCCTCCAGCTGGGCCCCCTCAGAGGGAAAGACAGTGGAGCGAATACCTGGCAAGATACACATGCGGTCCCTTGCTAATAAATGCTTTTATATTGTGGATGCTGCTTTGCCTGGATTATATTTTGCTGTGGGTGAAAGGAAATGTCTGAGCAGTTGCTGAAGGCTCTAGTGAACGGGTTTCCATGGCAGCTCTCAGAGGGTTGAATCCCTCCCCCCAAAAGAGTAGTTGAGTTTTAATTTACAAAGGACGAGAAAGGTCTTTACTGTGATTTTTGCTCCGGAAACTTCAGATAAATCTCCCTAGCCTTCCAGGTGCCATATGGAGCTGGGAGGAGGGCCATTGACTTCTGTAACAGTACAACACCCTAGACACGGGATGTCGGTGATATGGGGCCACAAAAGAATGCTGGCTCCTAATCAAAAAGGGAAAAATTATCAGATTGACCTACTAGGCATTCATCAAGCACCTACTGATAATCCCACCTGCCAGAGATGGCAAATTTCCACTCTTTCAGGGTTCTGGGTTGAATGTCAAGATTGCTTGTCTACTTAATAGGAAAATCAACTGCGGCATTCTTTGAGGCGCTAAGCAAAGATATGGGTCCAGTCAACCACCACGTTAAACATTTCAAGAATTACAGCTTCTGTAAAGAAATAGAGGTAATGATTATCCAACATGCTTTATAAAAGAAGAGCTCAACCCATGGAAATTTACCATAACACAGTTGAAAGACTAGGGAACCATTTTGTCCTAAAATCCTGGAAAATGTGATTCTCCTTGACCCAGAAAGATGTTCAAAGTTTCTTTCCGTTCACTATTTTTTTTTCTTCTGGTGTGTCCAGTATGGAGTCAAATACAACTATTGAGTTATTATATTTTTCATTCTTGTATTTCTTTTATTTTGGAAGTTCATTTCTTTTCCAAATATGTATATCATTTTGGACGGTGTCCTATTCCATGCACATATTTTTATGTTTGACATTTTTAAAAAACAAGTTTGGGTCTGATAATTCCATTACCTGAAATCTGTATGGCTCTATTTCTATAGTCTGTGATTTTTGATGGTTCCTACTTACTTTCAGGTTGTCTTGTTTTCTTGTATGCCTTATAATCCTTGACTGTTTGGTGGTCACTGGTCTTGTAAAATTATTTGTGAGGGTTCTCTGAAGCCTACTAGATGTGCCTCCTCCTGAGATGAGCTATTAGCCAAAACACCTCAGAACAAGTTCAAGTTTTGAGAGCCACTTGGTCACAATCCAGACACCATAGAATGAAATACATATCTGTAAGATGTCTGGCAGGGGCCAGACTATGAATACCCAAGAATAGATGCTTTTCCTTTTCTTCCTTTTTTCTCTCCTTTTGTTTATCATCAAAACAGCCCTTTGTGAGATTTCCAGAGATTCTGGGGAGAGGGGCAGATGAGATCTTATTTTTTCACATTGAGAGTATGGCCCTGTTAGGCCTTAGCTCGATGTGGGAAATGTCTCCCAAGACTCACCTGCCCTCAGTGGGCCTGAGCCCGACTGCTGTCTCTTTAGGTCTGCTGCTGGTGACCCGCGTATAGACACTTGTCTACACATTTTACTGGCAAATGCCCTCAAATCATAAGTGGTTTTGTTGGTCTCATTTTTAGCTTAGTCTTCTGCTTACAGGATTTCATCCAAAATTTAGCCAGGAAGTTCCTCATGTCTTTTCAGGTCTTCAGTGCTTTTAAGTTTTTATTTTTACAATTTTATCCATCATTTTTCTTTGATTTCAGGTGGAAGATTGATCTGAGCAAACCAGATTGCTTTCTCTGGATACTGGGAGATGGTCTTTCAAAATGCAAGTCTATGCATGTTCTTCTTATCAGTTATTATGGCCAATCTCAAAATAGCTTACTTGTTAAAAGTTACTCACTCCTAGTTGGGCCCTCAGCTGCACTTTGGGAAAGTTTCAGGATCAAGTTCAAGCTGCTTAGCATGGAATACAAAGCTACTTATTACCTCCTCAGACCTACTGCCTCCTACTTCCCTCTTCATACTCCCACATTGTGCTCCAACACGATGACCGTGCTGAGATGTACCTAAATACACTGCACCTTTTCACACCACTGCACCTTTGCACATGCACTTCCTGTCGAACAGTGTGCCCCTTTCTCTTTGTCCCCAAGGCAGATGCTTATCTACCTTTCAAAAGTCAGCTCAGAGACACCTGGGTGGCTCAGTTGGTTGAGCATCTGACTTCAGCTCAGGTCATTATTTCGTGGTTCATGAGTTCGAGCCCTGTGTCGGGCTCTGTGCTGACATCTCAGAGAGCCTGGAGCCTGCTTCAGATTCTCTCTCCATCTCTCACTCCGCCCCTCCCCTGCTCATGTACTTTCTCTCTCTTTCTCTCAAATATAAACAAACATTAAAAAAAATACTAAAAAAACCAGAAAACAACAAAAGCCAGCTCAGAGGTCCCCTCCTTTATGAAATTCTCTTGGACTGTCCTTTCTCCACATGTTATAACTGTCTTCCCTTTGATGATATACACTGTACATGAGTTTATGAATCATTATCATACGATTGTAATGTCCTTTTGTACTAGATTTCAGGTTCCTAGAAGGCAGGAGTTGTAATAAATTCATCTATGTTTTATTCAGCCCCCAATTCAGTGCCTGGCACATAGTTGATGCTCAAGATATTTTTTGCTAATTGGTTGAAAGAATGCAGCACATAATCAGGAAACTCAGCTTCCAGCCCAAGCAGGAAGAGGATCTAGCACGACTTCTGATACTAACTACCCCCTGATCTAAACTTTATAGGTTAAAGGCGCAGCCCTCCACAAGGCTGCCCTCACTTTATTTTTATTTTTATTTTATTTTTAATTTTTTAAATGTCTTTTATTTATTTTTGAGAGAGAGAGACAGAGAGAGACAGCATGAGCAGGGGAGGTCAGAGAGAGAGGGAGATACAGAATCTGAAGACAAGCTCCAGGCTCTGAGTTAGCTGTCAGCACAGAGCCTGATGTGGGGTTCAAACCCACGAACTGTGAGATCATGACCTGAGCCGAAGCTGGACACTCAACCAACTGAGACACCAAGGTGCTCATGCCCTCACTTTAGACACCAGGTGCAAGTCTGAGGGTCCTTACGCCACGCTAGCTTCTGACCAACTGGGGTTCACACTATACCGTCAGGTTTGATAATTTACTAGAGCTGCTTAGAGAACTCAGGAAATGCCACGCTTATGACCATGGTTTTATTATGGCAAAAAGAACACAAATCAGAACAAGCCGAAAGAAGAGACATGTAGGGTGCGATCTGGGAGGGTCCCAAACACAAACCTTCCATGCTGTATCCCCGTGGAGTCGGCACATGTCGCCCTCCCAGTACATCAGTGTGTGAACTACACAGAGCATCGTCTACCAGGGAAGCTGACCTGAGATTTGGTGTCTGGAGTTTTTGTCAGGGCTTCATCATGTAGGCATAATTGACTGAATCATTGGCCACATGACTGAACTCAATTTTCTGCTCCCTTCCTTCTCCAGAGGCTGGGCTGATATCACGTAGCTCAACGCATCAAGCCTCAAATCACACTGTCGGTCTTTCTGGCTTGGCTAGCTCCAGTCCTGAGTCATCCTGTTAGCACAGGTGTTCAGTGGCCCGCCGTGAGTCACGTCGATGATAACATAAACTGTTATATCTCCGCGTGAGTAGCAGACACTCCTATCACTTGGGAAGGTTGAAGGATTTAGACGCTAACTTCCAGGAGTCAAATTTTTTGTTGCACAGGAAATGCTTTCAGCTCTAATTTGGATATGGTTGGTGCCTAGGAGTTCAATCTGGTAAGCAGGGCCCATAGCGGGAATCACTGAATGCATGACAGAGTGGGTATTTAATAAATATTTGTTAACTAGTGAAATGGAGTGAGTGTGGATTGGACCTTGACGTATGGTGAAGCCTGAATAGACGAAGAAGAGGTTAAGAGGGCATTCCCAATACAACCTGTCAAGGCCACAGAGCAAGGACGCACGTGTCAAGTTCAGGGGAGTGTTTGTAGGCTCATGTAGGGCTAGAGAGGGAAACACGATGACTATGAGTGGAATTCATAGATCCTTATGTGCCAGTATTGGTATTCGGTTTGGTCACTTTAACAGAAAGCAAGGAAGAAGATTTAATTCTAAATCATGTAAATGTGTAAGCTGGTCCCCAGAGAAGTGATTGGTTCTACTCCCCATTGTCTGCTGGGTTGAATCTGGTTCACCTCCCACCACACCTCTGTTCTGGGGCATGGGAAGGAAGAAAGAAGAGGTAAAAGGGGCAAGTAGATTTCTTTTAAGGAGGTGATCCAGATGTTGCCCACCTTGTACTTCCTCATATCCTACCAGCTAGAATGTAGCCATATGGGAAGTTGGGAAATATATTCTTTAGCTGCGCAGTCTTTTACCCAGCTAAAACTTGGTGGAGGGTTAGGAGCGTAAGGGTTGCATAAAAAAAGTGTGAAGGAGAAAATGAATATTGGGAAAAAGAGCAGATTACGTCATACCAGCCTAAAGTGTTTGGACTTCATGTCACAGGACACTGAGGCCTGGTGAGAGTTTGGGGAGGAAATGATCAAGTTCAGTTCTGCATGCCTTCTAGTGCCTCCTGAGTGGTTTCTGAGCCTGATGGATATAGTCTTTCTTGATTTATGATAATAAGGAGATGGTATCAAAGGAGCAGTAGGCTTACCAGAGGAGGAGGCAACTGTCCAGAAACTTCCATAAACATCTCCTCCACTGATGCTTAAAATTCTGCCTTAGCTGTCATTCTTTGGGGAAGGGGATTGTAGTCAACCTTGCTGAGCCCCTTCCTCCAGGGGCGCCATGGGAGGGAACACATATTTTCCATTCTGGAGGGTTCCTTCTGTGTGGAGGGTCCTTCCTTAGAGGAACATCTTGCTCCCTCCGCTCCTATGTCAACTCTTCCCCAGAAGAGAAGGAGGGTCATACTTGATTGATAAGCCTTTAAATAGGGATGGAGTCATTTATTCTCGGTTATGAGGAAGGTCCTAAAGGTTTGGTCTCCCAGGAGGAGTCTGTCATCTTCCAGCTGCATCTGTCACTGGTAGATGACAGTGCCACCAGACCTAAGCCATACCCTCCAACAGTGCTTTTCATATGTGTCTTTTTTTTTTTTTCATTTTTTTTTTCATATGTGTCTTGAAGGTGATATTTCTATCCTCATCTGCTAGATTCCTGCGTTTGCCTCTGAGCTGTTTCCAAACTCCAGTGGGGAGCAGGATGCTATTTGTCAGTCCCTCAAAAGCCAACAAGTGTGCACGAGACTGCTCCCAGTAGCTGAAGGAGCTCTCTCATCCCTCCTGCCGCCAAGCAGTGGAGAATCTGACACAATGGGAGAGAATGAGATTGGCTTATCAGCCAACACTTCAGTAACTCATCAGGTGCATAAACCAAGACTCTCCTAAAAAAATTAAAGCAATGCAAGTGAACAGAAAGGAAGGAAGAAGGAAGCAAGAGAAAATGGGGGCTCAGAAAGAAGGGAGTTGAATTAGTGAATCAGATAATTGGGATAGTTGAGTGTGTGGTGCAGGCTTGACATTTTTCTTTAATGGTTTTCCTTACCTGACAAAGCCCAGTTTTATGTATTCCCTGTCCTGCAAGCACAGAATTTTCCACAACATACTGGTCAATTTAATAAACTTTTTAAAAAAGGATAACCTATGAGTATAATTTTCCATTCTGCTTTCCAGGGCACTTGGCTCCCTTAGGAGGGGTGGCTGACGATGGAGGGGTCCAGCTGCTGGAGTCCCTCATCTCCGACGGCCATCTCTGATGACTCACTTCCCTCTGCCTGCCTTGAGGAGCTTCTGAATCCACTCCTGGGTCATGGCTCCTGTTCCATAGCCCTTTTCTCTGAATTCTGAAAGAAAGAAATTATCTGCTGCTGACCCAGAATTCAATCCCAGCTGTTAGGTGGAGGGCCTGCATTTCCGATCCTGCAGCGGTGGGAGACTTTCTGGGTAGTCCTCCAGCTCCGATGCCTTGAAGGAGGGATGGGAACAAAGCTATGAGTGAAAGAGGCAGGAATGTGCAGGCAGGGCAAGGGTCCCAGGGGCTTGTGTTTATTGCACTGAAAACATCAGGATTTGGGATACTGAATGCTCAACAGTCCAGAATAAATTAGTTTTCTGTGGCCCTCAGATAGGACGGATTGTAATTTAATAGACACAATAGGATGACCCCTAATCCCGGGTGCATAGAGTAGAAATCTCCGCTTGGGTGTCTATAAGGTACCCCTAAATTATAACATTCAGAATAGGATTTCTGATCTTACCCATCCCCCCCCATCAACCTTGCTCTTTGCCAACCTGCCCCCACCCCTTGATTTAGTGACACTACCATTTACTGCTCATGTAGCCTCAATTATCGTCTTCTGAACACGCCGTGCCCATGAACTACCTTTCAACAAGCCTGGGATTCTTCCTCGAAAATATATCCCCCATTCTACCCCTGCTCGCGATCCCCATGGTTTCTACTGGGACAAGTCACCTCCGTCTATCACCCGATCTATCGTGATACCTCCTCACTCAGCTTCCTGCTTCTACTCCTGCACCATTGAGGATCAATCATGCCGAATATATCCTCTTATTACGAGGCTCACTCCCACTGGCTTAACTGCAGTCAGAATAAAATTCCAAACTCTTAAGGCGGCTTGTAAGACCCTAAGTACCCTGGTCCTCCAACCATGCCTCCCTTTCTCTATGTCTCAAAATCCCACACTCATTCCCACCTTGGGAATGAGGTCGTCTCTGCTTGGGAGTCTCCCCTAGATATCTGGTCAGCTCACCAACATCATTCTGGCAGCAGCAAAAACGTCGCTTCCTTAGAGAGACCTTGAGCAGCAACCTTCCAATCTTCCAGTGTTCTCTGTCCCATTTCATTTATTCTAGTTTCCTCATTGCTCTATTTGAAATTATGTTATTTGTCTCTGTGCTTATTTTATACCTCCTCTTGCTAAAATGAAGGGCAAATATTTTGCTTCTCATTTTTACTACACAGTGCCTAGAATAGTGGACCGGGGTATAGTAGGTGCTCATTAAACTGTTATTGCATGGATGAGTAAATATCAGCTGCTCTTTAGCAAGCACCTGTTGTGTATCTAGCATCGAATTAGGAGTGCATCTTGTTTGTTCTCTCAGCTTTGGCCAAGGATTTGGGGATCCAGACCCATCTAATGGCCTCCCCAGTCAATGGATCCCCTGTGTGAACGAGATGTTTGAATTCAGCACAAGGCCAGTGTCAATTCGGAAACACTGGGGAAAAAATTCTAATTTCTTAAGTTGTAACACAGCTTCCTCAACTGTTGATGACGCCTTATTATTGGCAGAATCAAAGTACACTCCTCCCCTATGTTGACCTCATGCTGCAGACTGGCCGCGGTCTCACCTTTAATCACTCCTTCCATGCCCCTGCCCACCATCTAGCCACAGGACACCCCTTGCCTCCACCCATGCTGTCCTCCTGGCCTCAATTTCCTTTCTCCATTTCTGTGCCTCATGAGGTCATATTCATCCTTTAAGAGCTAGCTCCAATAACCCCTCCTTTAGAGAACCTCTCTTGCTTTCTTCCCTCCCTAATCAGAATTAATCCCTTCTTATTCTGTGCTACTCTGACATTTTGTTCATCCTGCTATTATAACATGACATTGTATTATAACCAGTTGTATTTTCTTCTTTTACATCTCTTATTTTAGATCTCCCAACGTGCCTAGCAGAGAGCTTAGCAGAAGAGGATTGTATTTGTTTGCTAAGGCTGCAGTAACAAAGTACCCCCACTGAACCCTTAACAGAAATTCCTCTTACAGTTCTGGAGGCATGAAGTCTGAGATCAAGGTGTAGGAGGGGCTGGTTCCTTCGGGAGGCCAGGAGGGAGAACCTGTTCCATGCCTCTCTTTCACCTTCTAGTGGTTTGCTGCTCGGACATTCCTTGGCTTTTAGAAGCATCACCCTGACCCCTGCCTTCATCTTCATGTGGTATTCTCCCTATCTATCTTTCTCCTTGTCCAAATTTCTCCTTTTTTATAAGGACACCAGTCATATTGGATTAGGGCCCACCCTGATGGCCTCATTTTACCTTGGTTACATCTTATTGTATACCCTATATCAGAATAAGGTCATATTCTGAGGTACTGGGGGTTAGGCCTCCCACATCATATCCTTTATTTTTGTAGGGGGGCATAACTCAACCTGTAACAACTATTGACTCATTAATGAGTGGACTTGAACTGGAGTCCTTTTTTGGAAAAAAAAAAACAAAACCCAAAACACCCATCTATCTTCCATCTTCTTTCCTATCATGGATTGAGTTTCTTGAGGGCCAGGCCTATGTCTGATTTATTTTCCTATCTCCAGTATGTAGTTCTGGGTGTGGCACACAGTAGTTGCTCAATAAGTGAATGATTACCTTTAAATACTTATTCAGAAACCACTTTTTTTTAAAATTTTTTTAATGTTTTATTTATTTCTAGGAGAGAGAGAGAGAGACAACGTGAGCAGGGGAGGGTCAGAGAGAGAGGGAGTCACAGACTGAAACGGGCTCCAGGCTCTGAGCTGGCAGTCAGCACAGAGCCCGACGCGGGGCTCAAACCCACGAACCGCGAGATCATGACCTAAGCGAAAGTCGGACGCTTAACCGACTAAGCCACCCAGGCGCCCCTGGAAACCACTTTCTTTAAGAGAAACCTGGCATATCGGGAAACAGCAAAGCCTCTAAAAGGATTGAATTGCACAGACTGGTTAGTGGGTTTGTGCAAATCAGCCTCACATTTAGTGTAGCATTTTTTAGTCTAGTAACAATAAGATAAATGATGTCTTGTACGCAATGCAATACCTATATAAGTCAGGTATGGGGACCAGGCTAAGATAATATAACTAACTTACATTCTCTCATTCACTGCTCACAATGGTCCTCTGAGGGAGGTACAGGGATTGGTCCCATTTTGCAGATAAAGAAGCAAGATAGACGTCAGGTGGTCTGGGGTCAAGTGGCTGGTCTATGGCAGACCCAGAATTCCACACCACTGCTGAGACCAAAGCCAGTGTTGTTAGCCATCATGATACTCTGCTTTTCTGCTTGTCTTCTTGGCTATGTTTTGTGAGACATAGGTTCATGAGCTGGAAGGGGCTTTGAAGATCATTTTAATCAACACCTCAGTGCAGGGGCCCACAGTCCAGCCTCCAGGAACCAGCGGTACGCTTGCCATATTTCCGGGCTTGAATTTTGTTTTCTGTAAAATGAAAAAGTTGGCCTCGATAGCCCCTACCAACTCAACAATTCTGGGATCATTTGAACATACCCAGAGAATGCTTTATTCCGAGCGGTGTGACTGCAAGCTGAAACTAAAAAAGTCCATAATGAATTGACAGCTAACTCCTGCAGCTCTCTCCTCTTCTTGTTTGGCCTCTCTGAAGCAACAGAAAAATAATCTAGTCCTTTTCTCACCTGGCAGCTTCTTATAGATAGCTTTTCTTCTTTTGACACCACCTTCAAGGACTTTACCATGTTGTTTTTCCCCTTCCTGGTGAGTGCCATGTTGTCAGAGAAATCTATCTTAACATGCATGAACAGGAAGGAAGTTCTGAGAAAACCGAGTAGCTTAGTGGCTGCTACGTGCAAAACTTGCTTCAAAGCATTGACTCAACTCCCTTGGCCTTCTGGATGCCCTTGCTTATGCAGAGCACTTCAAGAAGGAAATGAGACTGGCCAATCGCTCTGAGGCTTTGACAAGACTGTGAGGCAGCCACAGCCCAGGGGCCTGCTGGAACCCACCAGCATCCTTCAAAACACCCACTTCTTAACTCTTCCACTTCCTGCGTTGATTCAGGCTGTTCTTAGGTCCATCTTTATCTTGGCAGTAATCTAGTCAAGTCTCAACTGTTGTATTTCTTTAGAATGTCTCCTGCGGGAGGTAGTTACCGTCTCTTCCTATTGCCTCTTCCCTTGGCCAGACCCTGACACATTGGCTGGTGCCTGGCTTTCCACCATAGGCTTCCTCCATTCCTGCTCTCACCTATCCCATTTACTGCTGATGGAGCAACCCTCCTACAACTCAGCCTCATCCCGGAACTCCTTAACCACCTGCCACACCCCTTCTCTGCCTGGCAGTCTGTGGCCAGCACCCCCTATCTAACCGACCCACCTTCCCATCATCCTCCAGATGTGCAGTCTCATCCCAGGGTCTGTCGGGGTGAGAATGAGGCCTCTTTCTTAGTTTTCATCCAGAGAACAGAGCACACAGTATTTACCTCCCACCCCCATGCTTGTTAATAAATTGATCGGAACTGGAGTCCTTTGTGAAGAACAGGCACCCATCTGTTTTCTGAAAACGAAGAAAGGACTTATTTACGTTCTTCTCAGGGAGTCAAAAGACCACGTCTGGCTGAAGCACTTTGATTTGGCACATCATTCCCTTGCTTATTACAAATTCGGAGATGGTTGAGTCTGTAACAAGGAAAATAGCTCTCCCCACATTAATTTCAATCCCAAAGAAATTCGTCCAATGTTGCCAACCCAGAGGAAGGTATTAAGGATCCTAATATTTCTCAGGTGCCAAATCCAGATGGTGAGGCTGGAAGGTTAGTTTTAAAAGCCTGATCATGAAGTGCACAAATGGAGGGTAAGCACCGGCTCCGGTCGCAGAGTAGCGTGAGGCATCGGCAGACATGGCACCAGAAGTTCCCACTTATCTGCAGGTCAGTTCTGGGAGAAAGATGTTGGGATCACTTCTCTTGCCAGCAGCAGATGCATTTGAAAATGTTTGGGGGATCAGTTCCTTGTCTCCCCACCGAGAGCCTAGTCCCACAGCGATAACCAGGTCTCCCAGGAGCTTCAGCAATCAGGACGTCCCCAAGCCAACTCCTGCATTACTTCCTGCCACCGCGAGCCATTCCCAAGATGCAGGCTCTGGGCCCCTTGCTCCGGGCCCAGCTCAGGAGCGTGCGGGCTTACAGCTGGGGACCATAGACAACTCAGTCCACGGAGTCGCGGATTTGAGGGAAGTGAGGGTGTTGGTTTGATCCTCTCAGCACATCATTTGGCACGGTCTCTGCTTTCCTTCCATGTGTGACACACATTCCCATGTCCTGCAAAAACTCTGGCAAGCCCTTGGGCTTGGGGGATGTGGGAGGGGGGAAGATTAGCGGGATGGATGACATATGGAAGCTGCTCCAGGAAGTATGTGCTATCTAATCTGAATGGTATTTGGGGCTTGAACAAAGTCTAATTGTTAGGACTTTTAATTACCAAAACCAATTCTTAAATACAGATGCTGAGTAAGTGAGATCATAGCATCATGCAGGGGCCATTACAGGATGGGATTTCAGTGGACTATTTTATTTTATTTTTTAAAATTTAAGTTCAAGTTAGATAACATACAATGTAGTCTGGTTTCAGGAGTCGAACCTAGTGATTCAGCTCTTACATATGGCACCCAGTGCTGGTCCAGAAAAGTGCCTTCCTTAATGCCCATCACCCACTTACCCCGTCCCCATGTCCCGTAACCCTCAGTTTGTTCTCCCTATTTCAGCCTCTTATGGTTTGCCTCCCTCTCTGTGTTTTTAAAACATTTTTTGTAGTTTATTTCTTTTTGAGACAGAGCATGAGTGGGGGAGGGGCAGAGAGAGAGGGAGACACAGAATCCGAAACAGTCTCCAGGCTCTGAGCTGCCAGCATGGAACCCGACGCGGGGCTCGAACCCAGGACCTTGAGAACATGACCTGAGCCGAAGTCGGACGCTTAACCGACTGAACCACCCAGGCGCCCCCCTCCCTCTCTGTTTTTGTCTTATTTTTCCTTCCTTCCCTTATGCTCATCTGTTGAGTTTCCCAAATTCCATACATGAGTGAAATCATAATCTGTCTTTCTCTGACTCAGTGGAATATTTGTAACTTATTGATTTATTTGATAAGCATTGTTTGTGCCAAGCATGTAGCTTGTTGCTGGAAATATATCTTGCAAGCAGGCGGAATTATTGAATTGTGCACATGCATGTGTGCACACACACGTACACATCATTCACATTCACATAATCTCCTTTTGACACCTGGGACTGTGGCCCTCAAGTACCAGCTGTGGTTGCTTGTTTTTGCTTCGGCTACCTGATTTCCTTATTTACTTTCCCCCCGATTTAATTTGATGTTGCCACTATGTAAGAGAGGCTTTAGCTGTTGTGAGAGAGGTGGAAAGAGAGATGTGTATTTAGTGTAAGACATTTGTGTGCACATCTGAGCTGTTGATTTAATGAGATGACATCCGGGTCTGCCAACTGAATGAGAAGGAGGGGAGAAGGGATTTACAAGCTGGCTGGATAATTACAGATTTGTTTAACTGTCACTAAGATTGCATTTCATGGTTTTGTTTTTATTATTAAAGTTATTTCAGCACTGGGTTAAAACCTTATATCTTAAATGTCACCCAGAAGCATATTTTTTGTGATTGAGTTGTTCTAGAAAGCCTTTGAAACACAAGGTTTACCAAGGAAATAATAAAATACAGGCATAATAAATTCAGAGTGGCAAAGTCAAGGTGGTTGATTAACGTGTAGAGATTATTGAAGTGTGCAGTGAAATATGGGGTAATCTAGTGGACATGGTTTATTGGTGGAAATTTAAAAACACAGGGTGTTTTAAAATAAATAAGGCTCAACTTTGATTAGTGTGTATACTTTCGGTACAGAATACATAATCTTGAAAAAATATTGGAGTCCCCTTTGAGATACAATGGTTTAGCACAGATTTTTCATTTGAAATTAGTGTTTACTCTCAGCCAGTGAAAAATCCCAGATGTTTTTTCCATTAGGCTGTGTATTTAACTAGAAGCCATAATTACAGAGCACTTTGTAATGGGTGATGTGCTATTGCTCATACATGAAGCTTGTACTAATATTAATAACTACCATTCATTAAGGGTTTGTCTTGTGCTTGGCCCTGTTCAGCACTTCACAAACTCATTTAATCCTGAAGAAAGGTCTGTGGGTATTACTGTGTCCATTTTACAAATTAGGAGCCTGCTACCAAGTAAAGTTAAAATACCCTGCCTGAAGTCTTGGAGGGGCAGAGATGGATCCTGGTCTCATCTGCCCGACTCCAGAGCCTGTATCCTCAATCACTGCGTCTAGCCCAGGTCCTGCGTGGGGCAGGTGTTTGTCTTCCACGTTAGGTGCGGTGTGATGGGAAAAAAAATACGTGGCCACTCCTCACTAGCAACCGGCACCTTGGTTTCATGCTCTGTAAAATGGGACTTGTAATTCCTATCACTTTCAGAGTTCTTGTGAATCTGGAGTGAGACCATGCATAAGAAAAGTCTAGGAAGCTGTAAGGAGGCATACAGCTGTAAATATCAATGATATTAATTTCATTCTGATAATAGTTTCAATCCATCAGTCCTCACAAACTTGTGTACACAGTTAATATTCCCGTCTCCCAAGGAGGCAGAATGCTTGGCTGGCTCTTTAAAGTTTAAAAAATAGGAACGTGTTTAGTGGTAAGATCTTTTGTCTACTCTCCCTGCCTTCCCCTGCAGCTCAAATCAGAAGGACTTTGGCTCCCTGGAGATGGAGAGTTCTGTTTCACTGAAAAACGACTTGGCATCTCGAAAGCATTTTTTCTTACGCCATAACCATTTAAAAGCTCTACTGTCATTGAAAGAACTTTCAGTGTCTACCACTGAACCCCAACTGTCCCCATTCTTTTTCTTTTTTCCCCCCAAGAAACCTTATGTTTTTAAAGAGGGACTTTAGGGGCGCCTGGGTGGCTTAGTCGGTTAAGCGTCCGACTTTCGCTTGGGTCATGATCTCACGGTTCGTGGGTTCGAGCCCCGCGTTGGGCTCTGTGCTGACTGCCAGCTCAGAGCCTGGAGCCTATTTCAGAGTCTGTATCTCCCTCTCTCTCTGGCCCTCCCCTGCTCACGCTGTCTCTCTCTCTCTCTCTCTCCCCTAGAAATAAATAAAACATTAAAAAAAAATAAACAGGGACTTTAGGACTTTTTTTTCCCTAAAAGGGATATTTGCTTTATTCTGAAATGTCAAATGATTCACTGTGGCTGGAAGAGGGCCATTTGAGACACTAGACTGCTATTTAAACACATAAATAATAGATGGCACGGCTAGAGTGATTTTTCTTATCATGTTTAGGTCTAAGAAGAATCTCCACTCAGAGGGTCTGGGTGAGTTGAGAAGGCTCTGATGGCTTAGAGGAGCAGGAGGTACAGTATGAAGTACTTTTTCGTGGGGCCAACACACTAGATGAAAGCACCATCTGGAGAAGCATCTGGAAATTTGTCACTATTCAGTAAGTATTTGCTGAGGGCCAATCACCTGCGAAGCACCATGTTAGAGACTAAAAAGATACAAAGAGAATAAGACAATAGGGCTTGTTTGCAAGATGCCTTGATGCAATTGGGGGGTGAGACTGGTCTACAAGTATAAAGTAAGGTAGAACACAGCACGTGTCATAGTAAAGATACTATGTGTGGGATTAAGAGGAGACCTAGATCCCATTCCACCGGGGGAAAGGAAGAATTTGGACTCTGGGAACAAAGTGGTCCAGCTTGGCTGGAATGTTGGGTCGCTGCAGGGAAGGAGTGAGAAAGAAGATGGAAAGGGCAATGCATTGTTCGGGTGACATTTTAGGGGGCAGTCAGCAATATTATGCCCAGGACGAAGACTGACAGGGGACCTGGTCCCTGGACCTGGTCTCATTTTCCACCTCTGTTGCGGGTCCTCAGGTAGAGTTATATGAAACCAACATCTTTTGTGGGGTGCTTTGAGTGGATTCCTGTATGCAAAGACCCTGACCAAAGCTAGTCTTTTGTTATTTTTTCCCCCTCTGTTTAACGTATGTACCCTCTTCTCAGGGCTCAACATCAGAGCTGTGGCTGTGTGATAATTGGCTACAAATATTGAAGCGGAGGCACTCCTCACTCAGTTCATGTGAAGTCACTTAATCTTGGTTGTGCAATCCTGTAAGGAATGGAACAGACCTGGGCTCATTTCAAAACACAGGGAGGAGTTTCCGTAGATTATTGGTTCTCAACCCTGACTACACATTAGAGTCACTCAAGGCAGCTTAAAAATTTCCCGTCCTTTGGTCCTACCTCAGGATAACTGAATTAGACTCCCTGGAGTTGGCACTACACATTGGGACTTTAGAAACTTCCTCTGGTGATTCCAATGTACAGCGGGAGTTAGGAATCATTGCTTTAGATAATTTCTGGCGGGAAGCACAAATCCAGCAGCCCAGAAACCCAATGTTTCCCTTTTTGGTACTTTTCCCCCCTGAATTCGGGGTCAAATTAAAAAATGTAATCACTCCAAGTCCCCATCCCGGTATTATCTACAAGTAACAGCCAGATGCCTTACCACAGGGAACGACAGAACATTTGCCCAGCACAGGGACCGTGGCAGGCTAATGTCAGGATTGTGGCTTTTGACAAATTGACAAACACCTTTTGTTCCTAGATGTTCTGTTACCACACAATGTGTTCCGGATCCACAACGTTAACCAGTGCCTCCTTCTCCTGACGCGTAATGTCAACCTGGCAATTAGGGGAGCTGCACCCAGCTACCTGAAATAGATTTCTCTGCCCAAAGAAAGACTTTTCCTTAGCGCTTCTCAACATATCAGACTCCTCACATAGAGATGGTCCTTCTAGTTCAAGCCCCCCCAGTGCAAGAAGTCTTGTTTCGAAGAACCTGATGTTGTCGTTGTTGTTTTTGCCTTGGATTATTAGGGTAATTACTTTGTGCACTCCATTCTATATATAGACTTTAGTTTGGACCATGAAATCCAGATCCAGAAATATGGGGCTTCAAATTTTATTCACATACTTGGACTTGCAGAATGAGGGGAGTAACTCTTCCTAGACTCCAGTCTCTGGGAAGGATCTGGACTAAAGTCGTAAATTGTTTTGGATTCGTAGTTGTCATGCAGGAAATTATGTTGAGGTAATGATAGCCTTCAAGTTCATTATCAAGCAAGCAATCCCAGATGAAAGACTGGAAGAATACACTTCTTCTCAGACTCCCTTGCGGTCAGGTGTAGCCACATCACTGAATTCTGGCCTATGAGAGATAAGCATAAGTGGTATGTAGTATTTCTAGGTCATAAACCTCAGAAGGAAGGAGTGTCCTCTCTCTTTCCCTCTTTCTGCCAGCTGGAATGAGGACTTGGTATAGTCACTGGGGACAGTTCTTGAGAACAACTTCAATGTGAGACAGGAATATATTTCTATCTTGTTTAAACCAGCATATTTCTGGGTCTCTACCACACATAGATAAACTCATATCCTAATACACAGCTCCCCAGAATCTTAAGTACCACTACAAAAATTTTTCATAGGTACTTGGCTTCAGGAAAGGGGGCTGGACAGAAGACTTGACTTGCAACATAATGATTTAAGCCAACTTTTGTGTTACAAGTAGTCTGATTTGAATTGCCACGTAGCCAAGAAGAAATGGAACACAAGGAAGCCAAACAGTACAGAGGGGTCACTGGATCGTAGGTGCACTACGTGAGCCCCACCCTCGAACATGCTGGAAACCTTAACTGGGTGTGAGACATAAATGCATCGGAAACAAACTCTATCCCACTGGGAATGGAATAACAGCCACACTCTTCATAATGCAGGATTCTAAAATGGAGACAGTCCCCATGCTTCATGCATAATTCACTGGGAATAATTTATTCAAAATAAGACATTAGTTATATCTACGTGTTCAGTGTGTCTCCCAGAAAAAAAAAAGTTGGAATTCTGAATTACGTGCATCAGTTGCTTTGCTAACGTCATAAATCAACAGAAAGAGAGAAATGTGGAAGGCTTTGAAATCCAGGGAGCCCTACTAGCCCAAACAGTGAGGCCTAGACCATTTCTTCCTGAGCTTGGCCACCATTTGTCTCTGTATGAGCTCCCTGAGCAATGATCCTTTGTGTATCTTAGGAGAGGAGTGGCTCAACTCTGTATTTCATATGGTTCACTCTATTTTTCCTTGGCTCTAGAGAAGGCAGCCCAGCACACTGCATGTTTAGGAGAGAAAGCAATGAGCTGTCAGGAAGGGCAGATTAGAAGGAATTTACTGACTCGTCGGGCTCCTCAGCCATGTTCTTGTCAGGAAGGTGAGCTTTTATGCCTCTCAGTTCCTCCTAGGTACTGTGTATCACCCTCAGGGTGACCCATACAGCCGAACTGCTTGCGTCATCCAGTGCACTCAGGCTGGCTCGGGTTTACTAGGCGTGTATGAACTGAAGACGTATCTGATGTATGTACATAGGTCCCCCTCCTGAGCCACCTTTCTTGCCTCAATTCCAGTGCAATCTCAGACATTTCAAGAGCATGAGGTTTCACAAAACCTATGATACCAAGTTACATGAAATGTGGTGTTTAATTCCACCCAGGACTCTATTTGGTGATATAGTGTGAAGTTTTAAAATAATATTTTAGCACAAAAAATGTAAATGTTCTTGCAAATGTCACATCTTTCCCAAGTGCTTTGGGTGATTCATTGTTAAATGAAAAGCCTTAATTATATTGCTGCTACTCATTAACAGCTACAGAGTGGGGATACTCAGTCTCAGAACTTTCTGAATGCTGATTTGATGAGATAACTCATGGTGAGCAGGGGGAAAATATGTCCCACAAGGCGATGGGGGCATGGACTTGCTGACTTATTTGGCGCTCTGACCCATCTTCAGGGAAGGGTATGGAACTTCTGAGGATACAAATTGCTGACCTTTTTTTTTTTTTTTTTAAATATTTTTATTTATTTCTAAGAGAGAGAGAGAGAGAGAGAGACAGCGTGAGCAGGGGAGGGTCAGAGAGAGAGGGAGTCATAGACTGAAACAGGCTCCAGGCTCTGAGCTGGCAGTCAGCACAGAGCCCGACGCGGGGCTCCAACCCACGAACCGCGAGATCATGACCCAAGTGAAAGTTGGACGCTTAACCGACTAAGCCACCCAGGCGCCCCACAAATTGCTGACTTTAAAGTGTCCCCTTATTATTCGTCACTGAAGTGCTCACAAATCTGCCAGGACTCTTCTCGCGGTATCCTGGCACCAACCTCTCCCCAAATTGCCAACCTCTATCAGGATGTACCGTTATGGTTCTTTCCTCTGCACCCCGCTAAAGAAAGAGTGGGGTGCAGGTCCTGAAAGACAAGATGGGGACAAGTGGGCTCTTTGGAGTGGGGGACAAAGGAAGGATGAACCACGAGAAAAGACAATTTAACATATGGTATACAATAGGCTGGGGTCTGATAGAGATTTCTAGCTCAATGGCTAGGAAAACCACTCCAAGCCGATTGTGGACACCAGGATCTACCAGGGCAAAAAAACCCGAGTTTTGTCCATTTAGCTAATTGAGGCCTCCTGGGATGGCCCACTTAGTGTGGATAGAGAGAAGTGGCCCAAAAAGCTAATGTAGATTCTGTTTATACTAATTGCTCTGATGGCTATGTATGCCTTGCCTCATTCAGTCCTCACTGAGTTTTTCAAGGTAACGATTATGATCTCTACTTTTCCAAGGGAAACTAGGTAGTTAAATACCTTGACTGAAGTTAATCAGTCAGAAAGTGATAGGTGTAGGTTAATTTGTTGATTCATTTCATTCATTCATACATTCATTCATTCATCCTGTAGCTGGGGTCTACAATGTTATGTGATTACTTATATGTACAGAGAAACACATAGGTTCTTTGCTTGTGATGTGGGACTTCTCACTGATGTTTTGTGCACAGGAGTGAGTTGCAGGGGTGTCTGGATGTTGAAACTGTCCACACTTGAGGCAGCAGGGCAGGACGGGAGCCCCCTAGACAGTCGCCCCGTTTGCTTTCCTCGATGTTTCACACAATGTCATCATTTCCTGTGTGCGCCCTGATGTGACTAAGATTGGGAGGCCCCCCTGTAACCTGATCTTGCTCTTGAGACCACGCTGACTGGCGAAGGGGGTGGGAGTGTGGGTGAGGAGTACTTATGCCTCCCAATTTATGATGTAATGGTATTCCAGTCTTTTCCAGTGTAATCTGCCTCTTTCAAACCAGCTCAGAGTCTTCCATGTGTCTTATTTTAGACCCAAATGCTTGGGGCTTCAGCATTTTCCTCTTTCCCCCTTCACTCCAAAATGGCTCATAGCATATGGGTGTGTGGTTTGATGGCCGTCTTCCAGATCTTTGCTGGCTTTGGTTGAAGCATCTTGGCCTGCTTTTCTCTGTGTATCAGTGTCTGTCCTCACTGAACCCACTGCTGGTGTCACTGGTCCTGCCTGTTTTGGGGTCACATACTGGCATCAGTGGCCAGCTGTTGCCTCCAGTCCCAAGGTCCCTACCCTTGGGAGTCTTACCAATCCTTCTTACTTCCCTTCACCTCTCTGCCCAACAACCAGGACACATGGGAACTTCTGGAATGCCTGCAAATTATGGGGCAGCCGTGGAAAGCCACCAGTTCTGTCTCAGGCCATCTATCCAGACTCCTCCCAGTATCATGCCAAGCCCCAGCCCTGGCCCTGCACTTCAGAGGGCAGCATTCTGGCTGCGCTCTGTCCCACCAGCAGGGAATCCATGAACCCAGGGGGATGTACTCTGTCTAGTCTATACTTTGAGTCCCCAAGACACTGAAATTCCTTGTGCAAATTCCTGGGGTTGCTAGGTCCTCGCATGCCTTTTTCCAGGTCCCCAGCATGTACATACCTGGGCCCAAGGTTGACCTCAGAATTTTGCTTTTGACATCTAAAGGAAGTTGTGTGGAGTCTTACTTTCTCCAAAATATCACACCAAGCAGTGCTACTTTAGCAATTTGACATTGCTACACTATCTAAGTGTATGATCAGTGGGTTTGTTTCACAGGTTGTGCACTAGAATAGACTAGTTTGGTTGTCCTCAAATTCATGTGTTATGTTGCCTGTAGATACTCATCATATGGACCATGTATGGATATGGAATGATTAAAAAAAAGTACAATAAATAAAATAAAAACCACTGGTCCTTCCCCATAGATTGTTTGAGAAACACTGATATAAAGGTCCCAAACTTGGAGTCAAAAAGCTTATCAAAGATCCCCATTTTGTAAGTGGTCTCTCCCAGCCCCCTGGAGGGGTAGATGCATTGCTGTCCCAAGGCCACTGAATTCATAGGAAGCAAAAGTATTTTTATGTATCAATCAACTCAACCACTGGTGCTGTGCGCCAACTGTATTCCAGTTACTTCCGGGTACTTGTACTTGGATCTATGTTATTCTGAAGACCACATTCATTCCCCTCAACCATGTCACCTGTGCATGGGGGGTTGCTGCAATGCCCACCTTTTCTCTTACAACTCCATGCTGTAAAGTGATCTCCTAGTCATCTCTTTTTCTAATCTCTTTCTTCATGGATTGCCTTATCCATCCTTGATATGACTACTGGTTTCTTCTCAGGTTTGGCCATAGCCTTTAGGGCCCAGAGGCCCTGGGTCTAAGGAGGCCTGTTTACAACCAGGAGTTGTCTGCACGTCCCATCACAGAACAACCAGCATTGGACTTCGACCTTTCTTAAAAGCCAGCAAACCACGTGTTCACATATTCAAATGATTCTGATGATCAGTGACTTCTAAGTCTACAATTCTAGCCCAGATCATCCACCTGAGCACCAGACTCAGAGGCAAATCCTTACCCACCCTTTAGGACCTTGTGCAGGTCATGTCCTCTAGGAAATATTCCTTAGTCTCTGGCTAATTTCAGTGCACTTCTCTGTGCCCTCAAGGTGTTCTAAGAGGTTGTAGTGCTGTAGAAATATCCGAAGTGCAAACTATCTGCTCCAGTGGCATTCCGTGTCTGCCCATATCACAGTAGAGAGGTGGCTCTGATTGTAGTTCAACATCATCACCGCCATGTAGAAACTGGTTAGAAATGCAAATTCTCAGTTCGCAGGCTTGTTGAATCTTAAAGATGAGGTTGCGGCTAGCAATCTGTGTTTTTAATTAATTAATTAATTTTTTCATGTCTATTTATTTTGAGAGAGAGAGAAAGAGAAAGGCAGAGAGACAGGGAGAGAGAGGGTCCCAGGCAGGCTCCATGCTGTCAGCACAGAGACTGAGACAGGTCTCCATTCCATGAACTAGGAGATCATGACCTGAGCCCAAATCAAGAGTCCAGCGCTTAACCAACTGAGCCACCCAGGTGCCCCAGTAATTCGTGTTTTAACAAGCACTCCAGGGGATTCTGATTCTTGCTGAAGTTAGAGAACCACCCTATAGAGAAATAATCTTACCTGTTAGACTATCAACTCCTCAAAGGCAGAGATGAGCCTCTTTCATCTTTGTGCCCCCAGAGCCAAGAAAAGTTCCCATGTGCCTGGCCCATGGTGGACAAAGCTGTGGGTTGGCAGCTTTTTGGATGGCTTTATGACTCAGACCCAGGAATGCCTGATTCTGGCCTCCCATAGCAGTCCCCACCATGGACACCCAAGGAGTTTCAGAGAGAACAATAGGGGCGCCTGGGTGGCTTAGTCGGTTAAGCGTCCGACTTTCGCTTGGGTCATGATCTCACGGATCGTGGGTTCGAGCCCCGTATCGGGCTCTGTGCTGACTGCCAGTTCAGAGCCTGGAGCCTGTTTCAGTCTGTGACTCCCTCTCTCTCTGACCCTCCCCTGCTCACGCTGTCTCTCTTTCTCTCTCCTAAAAATAAATAAAACATTAAAAAAAAAAAAAACAGAGAGAACAATAGATAGATGAGGAAAAAGAACTGTTTTGTTAATCAGTATGCCAGCCAAAACCCAGGAAGAAGGTTGGCAAAGTCTGGGTGAGATCCTGCTGTTTGGACTTGGGGCCTCTGCACTATTTGTATTTACCCCCACATTCAGACCTTGATGGCTGCATAGAGCAGGGCATTTAGGGGAGAGAGGGGCCATGGGTGGCCTGAGCTCAGGCCCTGGTTTCCCTGTCATCAGCTGCACCAGGGGAATGGGGGGGGGAGGGGGAAGGCTGCTCCCAGGAGCCCTGACCCATCTTTGCTGCCTGGCCACGTGACTCAGAGCAGGTCGTAAGTGCTACTAGTGCTCACAGGAGCTCCCATTTATGTGCAAGGCACTGTCCCAAATGAGGTGGAGACAATGATTCAACTGCCAGTTTTGCAGAGAGGAAACTGAGGCACACAGGGAATGTATTGTCAAGGTCATGAAAGTGGTAAATGGCAGAGCCAGGCAGTCTGGGTCTAAACCCAATGTTGTAAATATTCTGCTAAACAGTTTCTCTATAGACAGAGAGTTGCCGTTTGGGGGGCAAGTAGCGTTAGGGGTGGAGGAGAAGGGGAGTGTGGGGCACTTCCACACACACACACACACACACACACACGTGCACATCTACACACAATGAGAGAATGATTCCGGGGTCTCCTTGTCTACCCAGTCTCCTGGCCTAGAAGAGAGGGAGGTTGGCTGGTGTGCTCTGAGAGGCCAGCCTGTGCCCAGGCCCAGGGGCACACAGTGGCCAGAAGCAGGGCCTATGGGAGAGGGAACGAACAAGGATGAGGGCTCTTGCCTCTAAGGCACAGCAAAAGTTCCCCACCTTCTGGTCCCCAACTAGTACACACAGCCCAGTGGATGTGTCTGGTCAGACTACCCAGGTGGAAAATTCTCCCTGCAACGTTGGGCCTGGGGAGGGCAAGTGGGTGAGAGGCAGGCTTGGCCTGATAGAGTCATGTTGGGCAGCTGTCTGTCTTTCCTTAAGCACAGAAAGGTGGGCAAGGAGGTGAGGGCGGGGCTCCCCAGAGAAGGGGCTGAATAAAGTGGGAAGAAGGTGACACAGGTGGAGAAATGGTTCTTTACCAGACTCACATTGGGTAGTGTCAGAACTTCCCTCACTGAGGAAGACGACTGTGAATTGGGTAGAGATTTTAAGTGAACAAACAAGAAAGCTGATGCCTCTGTGGCTGTTTTCCTGCCAAGGTGTTTTGATTTTGTGAAAATATTTCTTCTTCTTTTCAGTAGAACTGCCAGCTTTGGTATTTCTCTCTACATTAAATGTGCATTATTTTTCCTCAGAGTGATTAGTTTGAAAGAGACTTAATTTAGCTCACTTGGTGGGGCCCCACATGAAATGTGGTGGTTATGGAAAACAGAGTTGGCTTATTATATGTATCTTTTCCCTAAGTGTCTCAAAGCACAGGCTCGGGAGATTGACCAAGATTTTTCTCCTCACTTTACGAATGAGGACACCGGACAAGGAGGCTCAAGCGGGCTGCTCATGGGCGATCAGTCAGCCGTCAGAGGCAGGGGTTGGTTTCAATTTTCTTCTGGTTCTGGCCAGCCGGTCCGCCCTTGGGGATTCATGCAGCCCAGTCTTTGTTTCTGAGGCAAGCGACCTATTTCTGAGTAGGCTTATCACAGAAAGGCCTTCACTGGGTTTAGCTCATTTAAGAAATTTTTTTAATGTTTATTTATTTTTAAAAGAGAGAGAGAGACCGAGAGACAGGGAGACACAGAGTCCGAAGCAGGTTCTGAGCTCTGAGTTGTCAGCACAGAGCCCAATGTGGAGATTGAACTTACAAGCTACAAGATCATGACCTGAGCCGAAGTTGGACACTTAACCTACTGAGCCACCCAGGTGCCCCAGATTTACCTCACTTAAAAATTTTTTTTTAAATGTTTATTTATTTTTGAGAGAGACAGAGTGTGAGAGGGGGAGGGGCAGAGAGAGAGGAGACAAAGAATGTGACTCAGGCTCCAGGCTCCCCTCTGAGCTGTCATCGGGCTGGAACTCTGGATCAAAATATCATGACCTGAGCTGAAGTCAGACACTTAACCGACTGAGCCACCCAGGCACCCCAAGGATTTACCTCACTTTTGAAGGGAGGAGCTCACTTCTTCTCCCAAGGTACACGTATGATGGATGAGATTATTCTCTTATCAACTTCATTCTCTCTCTTTTCATATTGGAGTGGGGGGTTTTAGCTGCACCTGCTTCTTTTGAAAAGATTCATTTCAGTGGTGGAGACCTCCCACTGTGCCTTGGAGGGGTACATGGAGCCAGCAGGTAGCCTTCAGTAGGGGCCACTTTCCACTGCTTGTAGCTCTGGGACCCCAGGCTGTACATCCATAGAGATACCACACAGGTACGGGCAGCCGCGTTGATTCGGGAAGCTAGTTTTTCTTCATCACCTCCTTCCTCACAACCTGTAGGAAGCACAAGGAAGACTTGGGACTTCAGACTGAATGATGGTCAGGACAAGGTAATTCCAGATTAATTAGAGCTTATCTGAAAGGAGAGAAAGTGGGGGAAGAGCTTCCATTTACCAGTGAAGGGAATGGTGAGAAATCGGTAGCAGTCCTCGTGTTAGAGGAACAGAACTTGGCGTTGGGGTGGGGGTGGGGGCAGAGCTGGAGTTAGGAGATGGCTGGGAAGCTGCCCAGGTGCCAATCTATAAATGAGACATCTTGGCAACACGGCGAAGGATATTACTCAGGTGTCCATGTGATGCCTTCCATAACCGGCCAAAGTAAGTTGATTCTGCTCCCACAAAATAGGCAGGACCTAGAACAGAAATTGAAGACCCGTGCCTCACTGCCATCTTTGGGCATCTTTGTGACATACATGTGCAAGTTGTGCTGTACCATCAACCTTGAGGCTAGCTCATGTGGACAATTGTGGGACATTTGTAGTGACTGGATATTTTCCAACTCTATGGTGCTGTTTCTTGAAAATAAGTAATTTATTTTAGAGTGATCCCATATGTCGTCTGCAGCTTTTTATGGTTCAGTTTACTTTGGAGGAGTTTTCTGGTTCTGAAGATCACAACGGCTAATCTCTCATTTTAGAACAATGAAAAGTAAATAACTTTTAGCCGTGGAAAATTCGTTTCCTTTTACTTCCGTTAAACAAATGTGCAGTAAATATTTAAAGAATATTGGTTTGAAGGACCATCAAAGTATTGATGGCTCAGGCCTCTCACCTGTCCCGGTAGGCCTAGGTCTGCCCACCCTCTCAAATGGAGGTAGGGACCGAATTTGGAAGCAAGGACAGATTTTTGTTAATGTTACGGAGAAAGAAGTGACAAAAGTTAGTGACAAATAAAACTGAGGGAAACCATGCCATGTCCTATGAGACTGATTTGCATTTGGATTGCACTGGATTGCCTGAGAGATGTGGCCTTTTAGGGTACGTGGGAACACTGACACGTGGAGGTCTCATGGCTATCAGGACCCTAAAAGGGTCAGAATCAGACGCAACAATGGGATCTCTGGATTGTTGGCAGTTTCAAAGTGAGTGTCTGAACTCAACCAAAGATTATTCTGGAGTTTTCTCTGACAGTGACGAGACCCAGGACATATTTGTTACATGAAAGAAAGAACCAATTTGGAGAAAGCTAGTAAAGAAGTGTCATCTTTGCCATATTTAGCCCAAAGTGGAACCTACCAGGAGATGTCAGAAAAATAGAAAAATAATGAGTGAAGAGTCAGGGGGTGGAGATGTGTAAGCAGACAGAGAAACCCCCCCTCCTCCCATGTTTGTTCAAGATCTAACTTAGAGAGCGACTATTTATTCAAAGGCAATGCTGTACACGGTTGTAGAAACATGCAGCCTCCTTGGGGAAAGAGTCTAGATAAACACAAAGCCTAATGATTACCGATATGCCGTTATTTCCCCGTGTTGCACATGGGAATTATTATTTGTAGAAGATTTCAGCATTTTTCTCTTGCCCTTTACAGATCATTAGATCCATTTTCAAATCAAGAAAACTCTCGAAGGCCTTCACAAGCTAGACTGTTTATAGAGCAAAAACTCGGCTCCCAACAAATATTTACAACTTAATGATACGTTTGTACATAGCCCAGAATTTTTGTATAAAAGAGGTGCCAGCTCAGTATACGTTTCCCTGCTCCGTTAAGCACCTACCTTTCCCTTGAAATTACTCCCCGTCTTATATGGTGCCAATACATTGAACTGGTCATTTATTTTAAATTAACTCAGTGCTGGGCTGAAAACCCTTGTTCCTTGATGATGGCAAAATTATTCCAACGAGGTTGCCTTTGGGACTGTTAACCATGAAGTGATCATTATAGGTCAGTGTTTTTCATTCCAACCTGCCGTTACTCCATGAAAGGTAAATGTCTGGCACCAGGCAAAGGGGTTGTTTGACCAACAGGGCTTTATGGGCTGTACTTCTTAAAATTCCATTTTCTTTTTTCTTTTTCCCTTTACTCACTGTTGGGACATGTGGAAAACAGACGCTTTGAGCAGAGGAGACATTCAAAGGTCTCCCTGTTCTCGGGGCAAAATATAAACAAACACGCTGGTCACCAGTTTCCAGATTTTTCACATTTATTGCTTTCATTGCAGCTGCCTGTCCCCACTACAGGAATCGGCTCTCTCTCCCATTTGGGGAGCCTCTTCAGCAGAGGAAGAGAGTGGATGGTTGGAATCCTCTCTCTCTTTAAGGATTTCTCACCCTATTGGATCCAAATATTGCTTTTTTTCTGGAGCTCAGTCCCCAAGTGCTGTAACCTAGCACCTTGGCTTCCTGCCAGTGTGTCCCAAAGAAGAGTGGAAGAGGGTTGCCCCTCTGAACTGCACTATGGCTTTTGTGGCTTTTAGCTCATTGTTGCTGGCTTGGTTTATCATTCTTTCTCCCAGAGTTCCTGACCTCCTGGTTCCTAACTCTTGAGTTTGGCCAAATAGTGGGCACGGATAGCCAAGGACAAGGGGATAGATAGATAAAGAGCATATCCTCATTCGCACTGCCCCCCTCCTTCCTTGAAAAGTGGATGGTGTTTTCCCGAGAGTCTGGTGCTTGACGTTGGATGCACCTAGAGCCACTCACTGGTGGAGGCTTTGAAACTCCTGCCCAGGCTGCCCTCCAGACCAATTCCATTGGAATCTCTAGTCGGGGACCTAAGCATCAATATTTTGTAAAGCTTCTCTTTACAAAGGTATACAAAGAATTAAAGGTAATTCTTAAGTGCAGCCCAAGTAGAGAACCACCGTCTTAAGTGTATTTGAGTGATTTTGACACTTTCTTGGTCTACCCTAGTGGGACGGTATTGACCGTTACTGTTTTTATTGCCTTAAAAGAAATCAAACCCGGAAAAGACTGGGTCTGAAGTTACCACCTGAACTGTCCTTGGAACTCGGACATGAGCATCTCTGCTTTCAACGTCTGTTTTAGAAGGATTTCAGACTTTTAAAATGATAAAGCCAATGGTTTTTCATCACTCAGTTAAGAACTGAAAGCCATAGTTATAAGTTCTGAGGCATTGTGAGGTATTGCTTAGACATTGCTTCAAAAAACCATTAATTTTATTTTTTTAAGTTTATTTCTTTTGAGAGAGTGCAAGCAGGGGAGGAGCAGAGAGAGGATCCCAAGTAAGCCCCACACTGTCAGCACAAAGCCTGCCATGGGGCTCGAACTCATGAACTGTGAGGTCATGACCTGAACTGAAATCAAGGGTTGGATGCTTAACTGATTGAGCCACTTAGGTGCCCTAGAAAGTACCATTTATTAATTGATTT
Source organism: Hyaena hyaena (assembly GCF_003009895.1). Lineage (NCBI taxonomy): Eukaryota > Metazoa > Chordata > Mammalia > Carnivora > Hyaenidae > Hyaena > Hyaena hyaena. The sequence goes on from NW_024081161.1 coordinate 1,139,587, forward strand.
GCATATATGCAATTATATTGTTTATTATAATTTGTTGTTATGGGCATATTTTATTCACATTTCTACCATGAGAACAATGAAAGACAAAATATCATGCTGAACCAGAAGGTAAAACCCTTTCTTTATTCATGTCCTTAGTTACAAAATCATTTACAGTTTGTATACCTCCTCTCCAAAAACAAAATAAACAAAGCAAAAAAAAATTAAGAAATGATGTTTCAAGGGGCACCTGGGTGGCTCAGTCGGTTAAGCGTCCGACTTTGGCTCAGGTCATGATCTCACGGTTCATGGGTTTGAGCTCCGTGTCAGGCTCTGTGCTGACAGCCAGCTCAGAGCCTGGAGCCTGCTTCAGATTCTGTGTCTCCCTCACTCTCTGACCCTTCCCTGCTTACACTGTCTCTGTCTCCCAGAAATAAAAAATAAAACATTAAAAAATTAAAAAAAAAAAGATGTTTCAAGCTTAGAAAGTTCAGATATACTTAGATACCATCCTGTTGTTAATGATCATTTTTCTATTGTTATTAGATTAGATTTTCTGCCATTTCAATAGTCAGTTTCTGTATTATCACCTCCAAGAGGCTTATTGGAGTTGGTTTATTAAGATGATCACAATGAATGTTTGAGCCCTCTGTTCTAGAAGATAGAACACAATTTACTGTCCAAGTGTCTGGATAAACACAGGCTGGTTACTCTAATGTGAGTTAACTCGTCAGTATTATCATTACAGCCTGTGTGGGCATCCCAGGAAACAAGAAGAAATAGCTCCGGGTCACGTCAGATAGTCTATAAGTTAACTTGTGAACCCCATGATCATTTTTCACATCTCAGTCCTAGAGGAAGTCTCAGAATTATAGCATTTTAGGGATGGGACATAAGACTTACCTAATGCCCAATGGCAGAAAGATCTCATCTCTTGTGCCAACTTTCAACTATTGGTCGTGGTTGTTTGGGATGTTGCACTGAGAGATCGAGACAACCTCTGAGCTCAGCAGAAGGAGCAGCGCTGTCAAAAGTGATGTCTGTAAAGGCTGTACGAGAGGAGAGCAGTGGCATAAGATGGCCGGTGTTTGTTGTGCCTTCTCTAGTCCAACCCCTTCTCTAGTCCAACCCCTTCTCAAGTCCAACCCCTTCCTCAGTGGTTCTCAACATCACTGCATCTCGCAGTCATTTAAGGGGCCTCCAAAACATCCCAATATCTATGACATACCCAGACCAATTAAACTGGAACATCTAGCTAGAGGACCTTGGTGATTCCCATATGCCTCTCACGTTGAGAGTCACTTTCTTGTGGATAAAGGACACAAGGGCCTTGAGTGATAATGTGACTCATCCAATGCCACATAGATGTAGGTGGGACCTGTTTACTAGGTCTATAATTCCTATTCACTCTTCTCTTGACCATACCCTATTGTTTTCATCAAAAATCTTTAGACAGGGGCACCTGGGTGGCTCAGTGGCTGGGCGTCCGACTTCGGCTCAGGTCATGATCTCACCGTTCATGAGTTCTAGCCCTGTGTCCGGTTCTGTGCGACAGCTCAGAGCCTGGAGGCTGCTTTGGATTCTGTGTCTCCCTCTCTTTCTGCCCTTCCCCTGCTCTCTCTGTCTCTCTCTATCAAAGATAAATAAACATTTAGAAAAGCTTTAGAGAAACACATGAATAACAGCACATTGATTATTTTGTCTGCTCACATTTAGAACAGTGGTTCTCAATTTATGAGCAGCAATCAGATTTTCTAGACTAAATGGATTATAAGCAGTCATAGTTTAAAATTACTATTTTAAAAATATATGAATAATTCATTTTATTGAGTAAAATAGAAATTTATTTGGAAGCATTGCTGAGTTCAGGGTAACTTTTGGACATTTTGTGTTTTCTTTTTTTTTAATTTTCAATGTTTGTTTATTCTGAGAGAGTGTGCATGTGTGAGCATGAGCGGGGGAGGGGCAGAGAGAGAGGGAGACACAGAAGCCAATAAAGGCTCCAGGCTCTGAGCTGTCAGCACAGAACCCAACCTGGGGCTTGAACTCACAAACTGCAAGACCATGACCAGAGCCAAAGTAAGCCGCTCAACTGACTGAGCCACCCAGGCGTCCTGTGGACCTTTGTGTTTTCTCAGTGGATAATATCCTCTCAGTTACCGCCATGCTAGGGTTGGGCACCACAGACACAGGCCTGAGAGGTTCATGAACCAGTGCAGCTGTGAAGATCCTAGAGTGTCACCAGGACAATTATGGGCTCAGTGATTACCTGCAGACAAACTCTGACATCAGCGTTGCTGGCCTGTCTACTGTTGTTGATGTGCATAAGAATGAGAAGGTCTTTTCAGGACACATGTGGCTCAAAATATTCTGACTCTTGAGCACCTAAAATGACATCCTTGAGGCTGAGTCAGTGAGGATGCCAGTGATGCCTCAACCTGGAGGTATTTTGAGGCTCTTTGAGGTCAGCAGCAGCTATGCAGTCGCAGAATGCGGTGAAGTTCATGATCACATGGTTTGCTGTTGTGTTTCTTGTGTGTGTATGAATATTCATTTAGACAACTTCATCTCATTCTATCTGGAGAACCTTGTGTAAATCACTTTTCTTCCTTAGGATCCAATTTCTTAATCTCACAAAAAGAAGGATTGGTCCCTTCCAATTTTAAGAAAGTGTCTCTTAAGGACCCATAGCTGGAAGGTTATTATTCTAAAGATGAGGATCTTGGGGCCTAGAGGCGTACAAAGCAACTTTCCTCAGACTGGACTTCATTATTGGAAAATACTGGACTCAAACTGAGATCTCTTAATTCAAACTCTATTTTCTTTCTACTAACAAGGCTAACTAAAGATGGTGGGCTATACTGAAATTTTTGAGGCATCCCTGTAATTTACCACATCCCTCTTTATTCTCTGTTCCAGGACTTCTGGAGGGTTCTCTGAGCCCAGAAGCCTACACAGGTTTGGCAATCCCAGATGCACATTCTTCCTGACACCAGTGGGGCTGTGGACTGAGTAAGAGGCCCCTGAAAGACGGAATAGTTTCTTCCTTAGGGGTCAGCTCTGGAGGACGAATTGGTGACTGGGACACTTAGGTCTGTAAACCATGTATTTATTGAACCCCGACTTACTGTGTACTGGGAGGACTGGAGACATAAGCATGAGTGAGAAGGGGTTCTGCCTTTGTCTTATTTGAGAGGGAGACTGACACATCAATAAACAGTGACTAATAGGACTGATTGATAATTTAGCTGGTTGTGGCAGATGTGACTGGCCAATTTTATACCCATTTCTAGCCCCCATGCCTGTACCCCCATAGAAAAAGCTAAATAGTTGCTTTTCTAGTCTCCTTTGAAGAAAGGTAGTTATATGAATAGTCTTGCCAATATTCTCAATGACATACGCCTTACTGGATGACAACTAGAATAGGTCCTATGAAGGAGAGAGGCATGATCTTGGGGGAAGGGGGGTGAGGAGGCAGGAAAGCCTTTCCTCCCTGATGCTCCAGCAGAGTTGATGGATGACAGCAGTTCACTGGGCCACGGGGGCCACAAAGAACATTCCAGCAGGAGAATACTAAGTTCAAAGGGCCTGTGGTGATGGGGGGTGGTGGGAGAGAGGTACATGTGAGGACCTGAAAGTCGGCATGCTGGCTGGGGTGGGGAAGTGAGGGAGGGCTGTGTGAAACAGGCTCTTACTCGCCTCTCCCGATGTTTCCTCCCACATGGATGGAACTTCATTCGTTGCCGCCTTCTGGGCCTCCTTCTACCCCTCACTCATTTACCTCCCTTGGGGGTAAGGGGGGAGTAGGAATGACCTCTGGCACAGGCAGGGGCAGCTCAGAATCTTCCTTTGCTCTAGGGAGGAAGCTGCTGGCAGTGAGCCCGCGCCTTCTCTGGTCCTCAGGGAGAGCCTCTGCCCCTGGGTGGCCTGCGAGCGGTACTGCCGCATCCAGGCAGGGAAGTCTGCCCGATTTGGGGGCTCAGAGCAGGAAGCACACCCGCGCACAGTTCTGGCTGCGTCTTCCAAGCTGCTTTTATCATGAACACAGGTGCTATCATAGCCTCCAGCTGCTCACTCCTTTGTCCTCTCTCTTTATTGTCCAGAACTTAGGTGGAAAAAAGGATTGCTATTTATGCGGCCCTCAAAGACCCCAAGGGGCATGGGTTGCAAATATAGAGATGATGGGGCTTCAAACCATGCAGAGCTCCATGGTCTTCATCACAAGGTTTAGGTTTCATCCCACGAGCAGTCAAGGTCTTTGAAGAGGTTTATTAGGAGGAAAGGGACCTGATCAGGTTGGCATTTTGAGAAGCCCCTTTTGGCTGCTCCACAGAGAACAGAATGGGAGATCCTTGTAGATGGACGACTTCCTCTGGGTCCAGACAGGGTGGTGGGGGGCAGGGGAGAGTCGGAAACAGCTCCTTCCCCCGCCTCAGCTCTGGCTGAAGGGGGCAGGGGGTGACTCTCTGCAACCCATCCTCCCAACCTCCACTGTAGGTAGAAATAGACTCCGAAATGCAGGGCTTACTTTGAACAGTGAGTGACAGGTGACCCGATTTTTGTTATTTTTTAGTTGTTCAGGCTGAAAGAAGAAAAGTTAAAACGCACTTTCGGGTTAAAAGAAATGCAGTTTGAGTGACGGAAGATGGATTGACAATGCTTCTTTTCATATCCAGAAGGTGTCTGTCTCTGGGCCCATGGGTGAGATAGAAGGAGCTTCGTGTGCAGGGGGGAAGCTGCAGCTCGGCTGCGTGGGCATCAGGGAGGGGGCAGCGCCCGCTGATGGTCAGTTGTGATCAGAGCTTAGAGGAAACACGGGGACAAGGAAAAAATAACAAGGAGGATGTACTGTAAACAAGGGGCCAGGGGAGCCTCTCTGGGGGAGTGATTTATAAGCAGAGACCTGAAGGGTAAGAAGACGTGAGCCTAGGGAAGGGGGGTGAGGAGTAGGAGGCGGGAGGTGAGGAATTAGGTCAGGATAAGCCAGGGAAGAGCTGGACCAGTGCAGGATGAGCTGGAGACACTGAGGGGCCAATTATACCAAATCACAAAGTCACGTGGGAACCGAATGAAGGAGGAAGTGACTGAGCCAAGGAGTGAGAGACTGACCGAGATGGGCTTCTTACTGGAGGTGGCATTTGAACTAGGTTTTGAAGCCTGAGTAGGAATTTTCAGGCAGAAAAGGTCAAGAAGCACATGTCAAGGGGCAAAATAGCTTGGGGAAGGCAGAGAGACATGAAAAGACATGCTCTGGGAGATCCAATTTTTAAAAAGATGATTAATACGATGGCCTCTGGCTCCGGTTATATTTCCCCATTTCATGTTTTCTTTCCCATGTGTTTGTCTACTGCAGAGGGGCGTCTGAGTGTTTTCACTGAAAATAAATCTCAGGTATTTTATTTACTGTTCATGCTCTGAAAAGCCCTCAGTGTTGGGCAAGGTTAGGTAGGGCGCGAGCAGAACTGTCCGAGCATGTTTGTTTCTGCAGCCTGCTTATTCTGGGGGGACTGGCGAAGGTGCGTTTCACCGCAGAGATGGGCTCCAGTGTGAACGTCCATCCGAGAAGCAGAATGCTCAGAGGCTCACACTGGCTTAACTAGGCCAGGGAGTCAGGACCCCGTCGGCAAAGAGAAATGGAGAATAAAGAAACCTCCTGAATAATTCAGGTCAGAAACGCAACACTTTGGTTTCAACTGTGCTTCTGGAGAGATCCTTACTACTTTCCCTCGATGCTCCCCAGCTCAGCACTCAGAGGCCAGTTCCTAAAATGGCAGCAATTAGAAATCACTGTCCGTTAGGACTCGCTTCTCATCGCTTCTTCCCCACAGCATGGCCCCTTTACTTTGGAAGCCACGAGAAGCTCAGCCTTCTGCCTCCCTCTTCCTCTGGTCTCCTTTACAGCCCCTTGTCTGAATGTAACTTGGGTCCTCCTCAGCCCTCCAGATCCTTCCACTACGCCTTCATGACTTATGGTCTGTCATTGGCAAAATCCCCAGAGCCTCCTGTTACTTTCTGGACATTTTCTGCCTCTTCCTGCGGCCCCAAATGAAATCCCCTGCAGCCCTGTCAGAAGATGTTTTCTTTCTTTTTTCTCTCCTGCTTTCTCACACCCTGGACGTGGAGGCTGGCGCTGTCTTCCCTGCTGCTTCCAGTCCCCTGTTCTGCCCGCTTTATGAAGTGTCCAGTGCATTTGAGACACCACCCCCGGGGCTCTGCGGGGTCCTGCTCCCCTTTTTGTGTCATCTGGCTTCCTCCTCCTCTCGCCCCCTCAGTTACTGGCAATTTTACCTCCTGGATTTCCGTCATCCCTTCACTACTGCTTTGTCATTACTTTCCGTAGGTGATTCACCCAATGCCTGGCCTCGTGGTTGCAGGATCTGTGCCTGTACCCTCCCACCAGCCTCCTAGCCCCATGGCCGCAAACTTGACTTTGCCTTAGCCGTTCCCTCACCACAGGCCTCAACTTCACTCAGTGCTCCCTGACCACCATCTTGCATCTGCCCCCCCGCCCAGTAGCCAAATCACGGAGTTCTTTGGCCTCTCTTAGACCTCTGATCCATCTTATTCCCTTGCTGGGCCATCTCTTCCCTCCTCAGTCAGCTGAGATCTCACAGGCCATCTTGCACACATTTTCTTGCACGCCGCTCAACTCCTTCATTTGTCTCTCCCTTCTTTGTACTTGCCGGCAACACTCCAAGCCTGCTTAAGTCCCCCTCTCTTGACTATCAGACGCCTGCACCATGCAGCTGAATGTGGCCTGCAAAAAGCACACAAGCTTGAGATGAGCTGTATTTTATTTTACTTTACATTATTTTAAATTTAGCTTAATTTTATTTATTTTAAATTCAAGTTGGTTAACATACAGTGTAGTCTTGGCTTCGGGGGTAGAACCCAGTGACGATGGGCCATATTTTATTTTATTTTTTTTAAAATTTTTATTTATTTATTTATTTATTTATTTATTTTACAAATAGTTTATTGTCAAGTTGGTTTCCATATAGCACCCAGTGCTCATCCCCACAAGTGCTCTCCTCTATGCCCATCACCCCCACTCCCCCCCACACCCATCAGTCCTCAGTTTGTTCTCAGTATTCAAGAGTCTTTCATGGTTTGCCTCTCTCCAATTCCCCCACCATTTCCCCCCTTCTTCTCCCCCTTGGTCCTCCGTTAAGTTCCTCCTAATCCTCCTATACGTGCAAACATATGGTATTTGTCCTTCTCTGCCTGACTTATTTCGCTCAGCATAAAACCCTCAAAATCCAACCAAGTTGCTACAAATGGCCAGATTTAATTGTTTCTCATTGCCATGTAGTATTCCATGGTATAGATAAATCACATCTTCTTGATCCATTCGTCAGCTGATAGACATTTAGGCTCTTTCCATGTTTTGGCTATTGTGGAGAGTGCTGCTATGAACATTGGGGTGCATGTGCCCCTATGCATCAGCACTCCTGTATCCCTTGGGTAAATTCCTAGCACTGCTATTGCTGGGTCATAGGGGAGTTCTATCATTAATTTTTTTTCTATTGTGAATTTTTTGAGGAACATCCACAGAGTTTTCCAGAGGGGCCACACCAGTTTACATTGCCACCAACAGTGTAGGAGGGTGCCCATTTCTCCACATCCTCACCACCATCCAGAGCCTTCTGATTTGCTCATTTTAGCCACTCTGACTGGCGTGAGGGTGGTATCTCAGTGTGGTTTTGATTTGTATTTCCCTGATGAGGAGGAATGCTGAGCATCGTTTCATGTGTCTGTTGGCCACCTGGATGTCCTCTTTGGAGAAGTGTCTGTTCATATCTTCTGCCCATTTTGTCACTGGGTTGTTTGTTTTTCGGGTGTGGAATTTGGTGACTTCCTTGTAGATTTTGGATATTAACCCTTTATCTGATATGTCATTTGCAACTATATTTCCCATTCCGTTGGTTGCCTATTAGTTTTGTGGGTTGTTTCCTTTGCCATGCAGAAGCTTTTAATCTTGATGAGGTCCCAACAGTTTATTTTTGATCTAGATTCTTTTGCTTTTGGGGATGTGTCAAGTAAGAAATTGCTGCGGTGGAGGTCAAGGAGGTTGTTTCCTGCTTTCTCCTCTAGGGTTTTGATGGTTTCCTGTCTCTTGTTCAGGTCCTTTATCCACTTTGAGTTGATTTTTGTGCATGGTGTGAGAAAATGATCTAGTTTCATTCTTCTGCATGTTGCTGTCCAGTTCTCCCAACACCATCTGTTAAAAAGGCTGTCTTTT
>NW_024081161.1:1152041-1189541 GCF_003009895.1 Hyaena hyaena
TGAGATCATGACCTAAGCGAAAGTCGGATGCGCAACTGACTAAGCCACCCAGGCGCCCCCAGCTTCTTGTTTTTCTATAATGGTGTCTTCTAAATCACTTATTCTCTTTTCTGCCTCTTCAATCCGTGCATTGGACACCTCCAGTTTATTATGTATTTCATTTATCGCATTTTTAAATTCATCATGCCTATTTTTGTTCTCCATGTTGTTTGTAGCCATAGTTTCTTTGATGTCCTCTATGCTTTTGGCAAGCCCAGCGATTAATTTTATGATTATTTTTCTAAAATCTTGTTCAGTTATGCTGCTTATATCTGTTTTGAGCAGTTCTTTAGCTGTCAATTCTTCTTGGAATTTCTTTGGAGGAGAGCTCTTTCATTTCATCATTTTGGTTAGCTTTCTGTCCTTTGTTAGTTTTAAAGACTTGTTATGCTCTCTGCACCTGTGAGCGCTGCTGTATCCAAGAAGACTCTTTGACTGTCTAGGGACTATCCTTTCAGAAAGTGTTCTTTGAATGGTATCTCTTGGTCTTTCTTGTTGAGACCTTGGTTATTTTATTTTCCTACTCATAGTGGTATTTGGGACTCTCCACCATGTGTACTTTGGCTTGTTTCTTGAGGTAGCCTTGGAGAAGAAAGCATACAGAGAAACACACAGGGAACAGAGGGACACAAACACACAGACAAATCCAACAATCATGCTAACTGAGAGGGAAAACTGAAAACTAATGAGAAAAGACGGAGGAGGGAAGGCAAATGATAGAAAATAAAAATACATAAAAAAAGTCAAAAAGAAGAAAAGAAAAGGAAGAAAGAAGAAAACTGATAGACAATGAATGATTTAAAGCATATAACCAGATTTCCCAGCTACAATTAAATAGCTGGGTGTTGCTGGTTGAAGAGCATAGAGAAAGAGAGAGAAGACAGGGCGGGGATGAGGCAAAACTGGAAATAGAATGAACAGGCAGAAGGGATAAGAAGCTTTTTTCAAAGAGCTAAAGGGTGGAATAAGGTTGGAGAGGTGAGAGAAAGACGGCGGTGTTATCCAGAGAAACTACCTAGTCTGATTACTCCTGAGAGGCTTTGTTATACTGCCATTAACAGTCCCGCTGGTCGCTGCTTCCCTTTTGCCGGGGGTTGAGTGGATGGTGGGGGAAGTGTCACAGCCTCAGATCCGCGATGGGCCATATTTTAAACTCATGGCTATGGACCTGAGAAGGCTCTTTGCCCTGCCCGGCTGTGCTGCTGCTTTGTTGATCTCATCAGGTCCTTCCCCCTCCCAGTGGAGTGTTTCACTCCTCTCCTCTTGGCCTCAGACCACCGAGGCCCTCTTCCCACCACTCAGGGCCTTGCTTCTTCACTGAGAAAATGAATGCAGTTGAAAGAGAACTCGGATGGGCTTCGACCACCCGAAATCTGAGTCCAGCTGCATTGGTGTCATCGGCTCTCCCTCCCTCTGTAACCTGAGCATGAATCCTCACTCCTGCTTAAGGCTGGCTCTCACCTGTGCACTGGACCCCATCCCTGCCCTGGCAGGACACTGGCCCTGTCATTGTCTGGTCCCTTCTGCATCTCCCGTCCTTCTGTTGAGCATTTAAACATAATGCAGCACCTCATATCCTAACCCCATGTCCTGTTCAGGCTGCAGCATCATTTTGTGCTCTCCCTTTATATTTATTTTATTTTATTTTATTATTTTATTTTATGCCATTCCATTCCATTTCTCTCATTTTGTAGAGAGAAAGAGAAAGAGAGAGAGAACACAAGTGGGGGAGAGGGGCAGAAGAAGGTAGACAGAGACTCTTAAGTAGGCTCCACACTCAGTATGGAGGCTGACACAGGGCTTGATCCCACAATCCTGGGGTCATGACCTGAGCTAAAATCAAGGGTTGGACACTCAACCGACTGAGCCACGAGGCACCCCTTGCGCTTCCCTTTATAGCAAAACTCCTTCAAAGAGCTATTTGCAGTCTCCATTTCTTCACTTATTCTCTCTTTAATCTACTCTCATCAGGTTTGGTTCCTCATTACTCCACCACACTCTGTCTACACTGACCAATCCAGCAGAAAATTCATGTTCCTTTATCTCAATCATGAACATCATTTGACATGAGCCGCTTCCTTTATCTCAATCATGAACATCATTTGACATGAGCCGCTTCTTCCTTCATGAGGCTCCCTTCACTTGACTTACAATAATGCACCCTCCTGGTTTCCCTTCTACACCACTGCTCACCCCTTCCCAGTTTCACTTGCTAGATCCTTCTCTTCTGGACCTCCAGGTGTTGGACCACATCTGGACTCTGTCTTGAACTTCTTCTCTTCTTTAGCCACACACTCACGTCCCTGGTCATCTCATCCAGGCCCTTGTCTATCAAGACCATTTGTAGGCCGACGACTCTCACACTGATAGCTCTCACGTGGAGCTCTCCTTGACCGTGTTTGCTGCCCAGGAGCACACTGGCAGTTGTGCAAATTAGGCTGCACATAACTCCAAGAAGTAGCATTGCTGTGGGTAATAATGACAGATTTGAGTATTTACTAATTGCATTTTCTGGCAGTTGATAATAAAGTGACAATGAAGTGTTTTCTGGTTTGGACCCAGTGATCTCGTGGGCTGGTGGGCAGGGCTGTTACAGCTTTTCCTTCCACTGGGCTGAGCAACAGCCGTCCTCCCTCATGATGCTCCTCTAGGCAAGCTGAGTCTACACCCACCCATGCCAGAGCCCCGGTACCGCCCCTCCCCCCCATGTCATCCAGGCATCCCTTAAATATTACCACCCTAGATAAAGTGATGGCCCCCACTTCTCTCATACTTTACTATTTCTTATATTTATTTATTATTTATTTTTTAATTAAGTTTTTAAAAGTTTTAATTCCAGTGTAGTTAACATATAATGTTACATTGGTTTCAGGTGTACGATGTAGTGATGCAACAATCCATACATTACTCCGTGCTCATAATGATAAGTGTACTCTTTAATCCTCACCGCCACTTTACTATTTTTAACAGTGCTGATGTCTCTTTTGTACTGTATTCTAAATATATTTTTTTACCTGTTTTTCTGTCATCTCCACCACTCTTTGAAATCCAGGAGGGCGGGGGCTTTGTCTTGTTCACTGCTGAATTCCCAGAGCTCAGAATGGTGTCTGGTATGGAACAGGTGCTCAATAAATAAATACTTGCTGAATGGGGGGGGAGGTGTGTGAATGAATGAGTACCTTGGCTAGGCTTCCTCATGTCACTAGCTATGTGCTCGGGTCCCATACATAGTCGGTATTATGGACTGAATGTTCACTTTCCGCCAAAATTCATATGTCAAAGCCCGAAGCTCCAACATCTGTGATATTTGTTGGTATTTGGGAAATGTAATTGGGTTTAGATGAGGTCATAAGGACGGGATTAGTGCCTTTATGGGAAGAGATGCCAAACAGTTTGCTTCCTCTCTCTTTCCACAATGTGAAGACACAGCAAGAAGGAGGCAGTCTCTAAGCCAGGAAGGCAGTCTTCACCAAGAACTGAGTGTGTTGGTGCCTTGACCTTGGATTTCCCACACTCCAGATTGTGATAAATAAATGCTTGTTGTTTAAGCTGCCCAGTCAGTGGTATTCTGTTAAAACAGCCTGAGCTCACGAAGACTGGGCGCTCATTAAATGGGAACGATAATAATGCTAAACTCCTGGGGATGTTGCAAGTCTTAAATCAGGTAATAGACATACATGTGAGCTGTATACAGACTCTTACTGTTGCTTTTATTGCCAAGAAATTAACTGGTAGGGATAGGAATTTGAATTTCATTTATCCATTTATTGCACAATTATTTCTGAGTCCCTCATATGTGTTACCTTCAGGATTCAAGGTTCTGGGGATACAGTGATGAATAAACGAAATCCCTGTCTTCCTGGAGCTCAAGAACTCTCAGATTAGATTTCTTTCTTTTTTATGCTTTGCCCCAATTTCACTTCGGTGTGATCCGAAGCATGTAGCCGAAGGGTGAGTGAACATGGGTGTCTAGGAGGGCAGTGATATTGTCAGATGCCTGCTGTTGCCAGTAAAGCTGCATGAATGGGAAAGTTACTTTGTCTCTAGAAATCTCCTTTGTCTCTCCAGTAAAACCCAGGGACTAATCAAATCTACCTTGCTGGGCTGTTGTGAGGATAATTTATGTAAAGCACTTGGCATTCGGTGAGAGTTAAGTGTGCCATAAGTGTGACTTGTAGAGCCATTTTTAAGGGAGGTCAGGGAGGGAACAGCTCCCAAGGGAGAAAGTTTCAGCTCTCAGCGGAAGAAGGAAGATTTCTCACAGTGGTCCTGACTGTAGGCAAATTCATTTATACGGGATTGATGACTACAAAAAGACATTATAGCAGGGCCTGGTGGGAAAGGAGAGAGGGAAGCAAGGCTGGGACGAGAAAGATGAGCAAGTAGACCTGAGGATAAGGGAAAGCGGTCTCAGAAAGATTTGTTTGAGGAGATCAGTTCTGAATCCCAGGGATGAAGGAAGGTGGGATGGGCCGATGGGTTTGGAGCCTGAGAATGTAAAGGATCGGAGATCCGCTAGAAGAAAGTGGGTCTCTGTTTACTTAGCTGAGAACCTGAGTGGCTTTGGATTCTCTAGCGGGGTGAGGCATTGCTGAGGAGAGCGGGACATGGCCCTTACTGGAGTGAAATGCATTTGGAGTCTCTGGGTGAACTTGGGGAGGTTGCTGGGGGAGATAGTGAAGGGAGGGGATGGCAAAGGGAGGAGACTGAGCAGAAGACTGGGTTGCTAGAATGTCTTAAGAACAAGCATGATTAAATTGCAATTTCAAGTTGACAGCTACATGTTGCGGCCATGTTACTTTTCCCCGGGCTAAACAGATCCTCTCCCCCACCCCCCGCACACACAGTGACATACATTATTCCATGAAACAAGACTTATCCTTACTTTATGCGATAAAATAAGAGCATAAAATATCACAGATGGTATTATTAATTCTTTTTTTTTTTTTATTTATTTCTAGGAGAGAGAGTGAGCGTGAGCAGGGGAGGGTCAGAGAGAGAGGGAGTCACAGACTGAAACAGGCTCCAGGCTCTGAGCTGGCAGTCAGCACAGAGCCCGACGAGGGGCTCGAACCCACAAACCGCGAGATCATGACCTAAGCGAAAGACGGACGCTTAACCGACTAAGCCACCCAGGCGCCCTGGTATTATTAATTCTTAAAGGCAACATAGAAACAATTTTAAATAATAGAACATTTATCACTTCAAATAAAGATATATGATGAGATAGTTGTGTTTGCCTAGAATCACAAATTCATCCTAGGATACACGTGGACAGGACTCCAAGCGTATCTGGTGGTGTGTTGATTGCAAGTGTTCTGCTCTGAGATGCAGTCGGGGTGAACCCAGCTGGGTTACTGTGAATGATAATATCTGCAATATGCTGTTTATAATTAACTTCAGACATTCTTATTCAATCTGAATCCAAAATGATGAACGTAAACACTAAGTCTTCTCATCATTCTTCAGGGTGAATGAGTAAGCTGTAATAATTTATTCTCTGGACAGCACCAAGTTAAGCTCATTATTGAATTGGGGTTTGGAAAAGAAAATGGATTTGTAATCCAAGTATATTTCTTTCATGTTCCAATTTCCTTTTTGGGAAGTTAAAAATGAAAAGTTTGGGGCAGAAGAGAGGGGTAACAGTATCTCTGCTTCTATTTCACTTGGGCTGATTTTGTGAGTAATGTTCTCCCTGCTTTGTCGTAACAACGGTGGGACTATTTAGTGGATAGGGCCATTATGTACGTCTTGCTTCTTAGGCAAAAAATCTTTTTTTTTTTTTTTTTTGAAACCCTTGGATATGTGAAGTATCTTGTTGTTTTCCTTTATGGTTTCAAATTTAGTTTGTTGCTGTTTTTTTTAAAAAAAGTTTTATGTTTATTTTTTATTTTTGAGAGAGAGACAGAGTGCGAGCAGGGGAAGGGCAGAGAGAGAGGGAAACACAGAATTCAAAGCAGACTCCAGGCTCTGAGCTGTCAGCACAGAGCCCGATGTGGGGCCTGAACTCACAGACCATGAGATCATGACCTGAGCCGAAGTCGGCTGCTTAACTGACTGAGCTACCCAGGTGCCCCTCAAATTTAGTTTGTTAAGAATACTGAAAACATCAGTGAAGTATGCCAAATTTATTAACAAACATCATCTTTGATAAAATTGCCAGATGAAACTGCTTCTCAATCAGAACACTGAATCTCATTCCGGAGTTCATCTATCCCGCTTAACACTTTCCTTTGTAACAACCCATACACTTCAGATGACTCAGTAAGTGGGTATGATTAGCTCTAATCCCTGTAAAAAGTATTCTAAAAAGCCAGCTATTTAGTGAGGTTTCTTTAATAAAATTAACAATTTAGCCTGCATCTTCCAACTCACCCGTGAGATTTGGCATAGTATCTTTGAGATGCCCAGACCTCAAGACATACAAGCCAGATTCCAAACAGCACTGTTATAAGTAGCATCTAACCAGTTTCTGATAACTGCACCATGTTTTCTAGCTTTATTTACTGTCCTGTGCTTTTTAATCTCTTGATAATGCTTTAGTTTAATTCATATTGATCAGCAATGTCTATTTCTAGTTTTGTAACTATATTTTGTTGTTACATGAGATTCAATGGAAACTCTATAACCGGTTCTCCACGAATTATCTCCCTGCTCATACCTGACATACATGAAGCAGACTGCTTCTTACAATATCAGCACCTCCTCACATTGGTTTTCAGAATCTTAATAGTCTACGTGTTCTGTACAACGATAGTGTGTTTTCGTTAAGAGGAAGAGCTTTCATTTTATCTGCTGATTTCTTATTAAAAGTTACATACACCCTATCTACGTGTGCTGAAAGAATATTTTTAAGAGCTGCATATTCCATTTTCTCTTTTGCCACTCAATATGCCATTATATATGAGATTAGGGCTTTCTTGTTAACTGCTGCAGAATGACTAAGAATACCAAAAACAAACCCTTACGCAGCACTCCCTATGGGCAGGCTCTTTTCTGTGGGCCTTTACATGGATTATCTTTACAACAGCATCATGGACTAATAACGTTATTTTTATTTTGCAGATGAGGAAATGAGGCACAGAGGGGTGAAGTAACTTGCCTAAATTATCACAACCAGTAAGAGGAGAATCTGGAATTCAGACCCAAGCAACTCACTCCTGAATATGGTTCATAATCAATACATTAAACTACTTATCGAATTGAAAATTGTGTCAATAATTTATGTCCTTCCCCTCCGCTTACCTGAAAAGACCTGAGGGATTTATCGAAAATATCTAATTACCAAAAAAAAAAAAAAAAATACACTGGGTTCTGTCATTGTCAAAGGATTCTGGGTGTTAGATAAAGCCCGAATATGAAATAATCTTCATTATAAAATCTCACAGTTGCTCTTTACTTTTTAGAATGAAGTTCAAATTAAGTCCCAGTGTATTAGTCAGAATTTTGCTCAATATTTTTAGTCCTTAACTTCCAAACTCTGGAGTTGAACTTGCAGACATGCCTCTAGATTTTTTTTTTTTTTTTTTTACCTCATCATTCCTTTAGCTTCATCCATTTTAAGGACAATTTATTGTATTTCAATGAAAAGGTGATAATTGTTGAGCAACTGAAAAAAATATCTCATGGCATCCTTTCTGAAAAAGACCTTCCAAATTTGTAACCTGCTGTGACTTTGTGAATTGAGCCTGACCAAGCAGAGCCCCAGGGTGTTTGATGGTGAACCATAGTTTAGTTGAACAAAAGACTACAAGGAAGTTGAAACAGAGCAGTGATTACTCACAAATCCTGGAGGAGGGGGGGAGTGAAACAACCCCCCCCCCCCCCCCCCGCCGNNNNCCCCCCCCCCCCCCCCGGGAGGTCAAGGCAGGATGCAGGCGGGGAGAACTCAGGACATGGGGCACATGCCTCTGTTAGGTCTGACGCTGGGTGGGGGTGGGTGAGGGGCATGCTTTAGGGCTTCTGGGCTAGGATTTTGGTAGGCTCTGCAAGGGTTTTATCTAGGGGTGCACGGGGGAAGGCCCTAGGAGGCAGAGCAGTTGTTGCTCCAAAGGGTGCTGGGGAGGTCAGCCGAGGAAC
This sequence comes from Hyaena hyaena, assembly GCF_003009895.1. Classification (NCBI taxonomy): domain Eukaryota; kingdom Metazoa; phylum Chordata; class Mammalia; order Carnivora; family Hyaenidae; genus Hyaena; species Hyaena hyaena. Next base: position 1,160,160 of record NW_024081161.1, read on the forward strand.
TTCCATTGCCCTGGGGCCCTGTGAACTGTATCTAGGGCATGCGTTGGAGGCGCTAGTGGCAGTTCAAGGCCTCTGCAGGCCACTTGGCCACACAGAATGGCTGCTGAGGCAGCAATATCATCGAGTAATTTAGCTAATCTCTCAACAAACCAACACTCAGTTGAATGGCTACTATTTTGCTGACAAGGGAAATACAAATTATCATAATATAAAATAAAAGGGCACCAAATTAACCCTCCCATTATGGTAATGGTCAAATTGACCATCATAAGCTGAGAAATAGAATGAGCCATCAATGAGCAGAGGAGCAAATGAGCCATTCCCAGCCACCATGTGCACTCCTCACATGCCCACCACGGAGTGTCTCCAGTGGCGGGAGCAGCTGAGTGCAATATTTGCTGCAGCATTTACACTGCCAGGATTCCTCCTATGAACTCTGATATTTTCTAGTTAATTAAAAAAATGCAGGTTGTGACCCACCACAGCGATTTGATGATGCTCCAATGGAAGGGACCTGAGAAATGAATGTCTGTGAGATGTGGAGTCAAGAATGGGAATTTGGCAAGTTTTGTGGAGCCAGAAGTGCTTTGACCCTTTGTGAAGTCTCAGGAACTTGGGGAGGGCATTGGAATTGCCCTAGTGTAGAGACAGAAGTTTGAGCTGATCATAAGGTGGCCACAGCAACAGTGGAATGACATCATGGTCAAGTCAAATGTACGGGCTTTGGGGCATGGCTGCTGAGTCTGAATCCTGGTTCTGCCATTTAGCGGCCATATGCAGGTTACTTAATCTTTCTTGTGGCTCAGTTTTCTCATTTGTAAAATGGGGATGATAATAGTATTAAGTTGAGAGGATTATGATGATGAGGATGAAATGAGTTGCTGTATACCATGCGTGAAAAATATTTAGAATAGTGTTTGGAATGTGATATGAATTCACTAAAAGTTAGCTTGTGTTTTTTTTAAAGTTTATTTATTTACTTTGAGAGAGAGTGTGTGTGCAAGAGTGAGAGCATGGGAGAAGGGCAAAGAGAAAGAGGGAGAGAGAGAGAATCCCAAGCAGGCTCTGTACCTGCAGTGTGAGCCCAACGCAGAGCTTGAACTCACAAACTGTGAAATCATGACCTGAGTTGAAATCAAGAGTGGGACGCTTAACTGACTGAGCCACCCAGATGCCCTCCATTGTTTTTTTAAGTTATCAAGGGCAGTGGTGTTCAGGAAAACTATAGGAATTGAAGGGGCTTCTCAGGGTTGCTGCAAACCTCCATCTGAAGGTGGACTCTCTGGGTGAATGGCTTTTCCTGACATTAGGTGAGTTTGAAACACTGTACTTCCCCATCAGACCCACCTGGGAATCTGTCCCCTATTGTAGGACTCTGTGTCCAGAGACTGCACATTCATGTCCAGTAGCTGGACTTGGGTCAAACCAGACAATGCCAATCGACACTCACCCATGAGCAGCATGGCAGAGTTAAGATGTGAGAGGAGAGGCAGCTCTGGTTTGGCTCAGAGACGACGTGTGAAAATGAGGCAGAGGTGGAGGCAGTCGATATTGAGGTAATCCAAAAGGTGACGTATGGAACTTGGAAGTGTCGTTACAGGTCGCTGAGACCACTGGGAAGGAGGACAGGCTGTGGATGGAGAGCAGATTGTAAATCAGAGGTCGGAGTAAGTGACCGTGAGGTCATGGAAAGAGCAGTAGTGACAGCGTGACAGAGAGTGCTGTGAGCTTCAAGAAGACAGTTTTCTGCGGTGGGGTATGGGAGTGGAATCACAGACATCTAGAGGCAACACAGGAATACTGATGCTGCCTCCTGGCCTGGGGTGTCCTGGGGCAGGGGTGAGGGCAGCATAATTTGAGAGGTCAGGTAGAGAAAGGTGTCCTTTGGAGAGTGGACATGGCTCAAGGCATTCTGAAGGGATCAGACTGTTAGGGAGGAAAGCAGGTTCTAAAGGAGGGGAAAAGCAGGTGGAGGGGCATGGTGGAGAGCCACATAGGATGGCGAGAGGAAGTGCCTGGTGATGACAAGGGCCATAGTCTAGGAGGTGCCAAGAACACAGAAATTGGGGACACAAACTGATGTGACCTGAGGAAGTCAACTCTGGGAGGGGCAGGCCTGCCACAGCCTCTACGCTGTGTAGGCTTTAAGCCTTCTTCCCTTCTTCCTCCTCTCCTTTCCTTTCACTCAGTCTCACTCCTACACCACAAACTGAGAAAAGAGACTGACTTTTGTACACTATTCATAAAAATGGAAATGAGCCCACACCTTTCAAAGTCCCTCATTTGTGATCTCCTGGAGACGGACCCCAAATGGTGAATTCTAGGCATTGGAACCTATTGAATGATGTGGTTGGGGGTGGCGCTCCCCAGTGGCTCCCCCCACTCCTCCCAGCTCAGGCACTGGGTCTTTGCTTACATCCCACTGTGGCTCCTCCGGGGCTAAGCCCACCTTCTGTTTTTGGGGCATTAGAGCATTTAGGGGACTGGACAAAGGAGGGGCTGGATGGGGCAGCTCTGATGGACACTCAGCAATTCTTGTGGTACAGGCTGCCAGATGAGCCAGGGGATGGGCAGGCTGCTGTTGAAGGAAGACCCTGGTCTCGCATTGATGGGTGGACATGACCTCAGCATGGCAGCTGCTCCCTTGAAGGGTTGGGATGATCTATAGATACTCGATCATCTCATTATGGGCTCTGACGCTTCTGAACACAGACCTCCCTGTCTGGGAGCAATTTCTGTCCCTCACACCAGGTCTAGTTCTCTTGTCTCTGGCCACAGAGCCCCCCAGGGTCATGCGCCCACCATGCCAGTTCTCTCAGTACTAATGACCTTCACCTTGACTCTTGTGGAGGGGAATTCGCCCTTTCCCCATGCATTACTTTCCAGTCTTTCTTATAACATAAACTTGTGTCTGTGTTCTCTTCTAGGCAAGGATTTCATTTTTGATTTTCAAGAGTTTGGTTTGGAAGTAAAAGAGTCTGATTAGTAACTGTCTTCTTTTCTGTGTCCCTGTAGCTCAAGGACCTTTAGATGCCTGCGCCCCGCTGGGGGATGGGGCTCTCTGAATTTTGTTACAGTACAGACTTTAAGTTCTGCTCCTCCCTGGGCCTTCTGTTCCCTTCAAGGTCAGCGAATGAGGGAAGAAAGAAAAAGCCCTGAGATTAATATTGCAGGATCTTATCTCAGCACATGCACTATTGTTCAAGAGCCAACCTCAGAGGGCTGCCCCAGGACAGGCTCTCTGTCATGGGCACCGTGTGTGATGGGACCTGTCTGGCAAGCCGCTATCTTAATCAGGATTCTTCTGGTAGTGACTGCCAAAACCTTCCTGGGAAATATTTTGTAAATGAATACCCAAGTATCTGTCTGTACTCAGAGGCAGGGGAATGGCTGCCCCAGATAGCGCCTGGCCCACACAACTAGAAGATTCTTCTTGTTATGTGTCCTTCTCTGTTCATGTAGTCTCATTTTTTGCCTCCTCTGACCACTTGGTAGAATATGGCCACCCAAAGACTCTCAAGCTTATGGGATACAGGTTGGCCATTTGGATGCTGCCTACACCGTCCTTCCCTGGGCTCAGAACCCCAGGATGGAGCGTCTTTGCTTGGATTGGGCATTTGTTCCCATTATGATCACCAGGCATAGGCGTACTAGGGATAGCAAGGGCTGAGAGGGGGTCAGACCATAGAAAATGGTTGTAGATGGACATACAGACCAACATCTTAGGCTGTTCCTCCCCTGCCCCTGAGTGCGGACAGACACCCTTGTACCCTTTTATAGACTATTTCCCAGGAAGCGTTGACACATGTTTCCAGAAGACTCCAGATTAAGATAGCAGCTGGCCAGGCAGGTCCCTTCGCAAACAGGGACTGTGACAGAGACTCTGTCCCACTAGCTCTCTGAGGGCTGCTCCTGAACAGTAGTAAGTGCCATCTCTGAGAGTAGAGAGGTGGGGGCAGACCACCCGCAAAGGTGAGGGAATCGGGGCACCTGGGTAGCTCAGTTGGGTAAGTGTCCGGCTCTGGCTCAAGTCATGATCTCATGGTTTGTGGGTTCACACCCTGTGTCCAGCTCACTGTTGTCAGTGCAGAGCCTGATTCAGGTTCTCTGTTGCCCTCTCTCTCTGCTCCTCCCCAGGTCGTTCTCTTCTCTCTCTCTCAAAATAAATACACTTAAAAAAGGTGAGAGAATCTGTGTGTGCAGGGCACGCTTACTGTACCTTCTTCAGTGGCACTTCTGGTGCTTGGGGCGTCCACAACCACACTCTGCTGAGTGGTGATCCGGCCTGTGAGAAAGCCGCCCACCCCAATGAAGGGGAGTCCCTGTCCCTCTTGCTTTGATCAGAGCTGACAGACTGCTGAGCTGGAGGCTGTCTCCCTGTAATGTCCACCTTCTGGTGTTAAATCCAACCCCTGAGGTCATGGAAAATAAATCCAAGTTCCCTTTCCACTAACAAGACCTTCTGGTATTTGAAGAAGTGTCTTCTTCAGGGAACTGTGGCCCACTCCTTTACCTTTCCCTCATGGGATGTGTTTCAGTCTCCTTTGCCATTCTGACTCCTTGCCGCTGAATGAGTGCCTGGATTGATCATCTTAAAAAGATTTTTTTTAATGTTTATTTATTTTTGAGAGAGAGAGAGAGAGAGAGAAAGGGTGAGGGGCAGAGGGAGAGGATCTGAACAGTATCTGAAGGAGTATCTGAAGCACAGTATCTGAAGCAGGCCCCAGGCTCTGAGCTGTTAGCACCAAGCCTGACGTGGGACTCAAACTCACCAACTGCAAGATCATGACCTGAGTCAAAGTAGGCACTTAACCAACTGAGCCACCCAGACATCCCCAGGTCATCTTTACTTTTATTAAACCATGGTCTCCTAAACTGGATGCAGTAATACTCTATGTGGCCTGGTGTGGGATGCACTTCCCTCATTCTAGAAACCACGGTGCCCATAGTCTACAGTTATGGCAGGTCATTGAATGATCTTTTGTAAAGTTTAGAGGATGCTAGAGCAGAATTGATCAGAACTCATGCTACCTGATTTTAAAATCAGGTAGCATGAGTTCTGATCCTAAGCTGAGCCACTTACTGGTGAGGGGATTGTGGGAAATTTCTGTTAAGAACTTTTGGAGCCTCAGTTTCTCCTCTGTAAACTGGGAATACTAATGGCTCTCCCCTGATAAAATTTATATGTTTGTTTTATACGGGGGTTAAATTAATTAATATAAGGAAAACACGTAGCACAGTGCTGGCATCTAGTACATTTTTTTTAAAAGGGTAGCTAATAGTACCATAATTATTTGTATTGTTTCAACTACCAGTGGGTTTTTTTGTTTTTTTTTTTAAGAAGGATTTTTAAAAATGTTTTTATTTATTTGTGTGTGAGAGAGAGAGACATCGTGAGCAGAGGAGTGTCAGAGAGAGAGGGAGACACAGAATCTGAAGCAGCCTCCAGGCTCTGAGCTGGCTGTCAGCACAGAGCCCGATGCAGGGCTTGAACCCACTAACCGTGAGATCATGACCTGAGCTGAAGTCAGACGCTCAACCGACTGAGCCACCCAGGCGCCCCTCAACTACCAGTGTTGACATGTGTGCTTCTCACCTGATGTTCTTCTGGTTGCCTGGATTTATCCACGTAGTGTTTTGTACTCCTATGGAGGGCTCCGTCCTTGGGAAATCCTGTCTTGTTAGATTCTGCCCATCTTCGAACCCTACCCTGCTAATTTTGGTCTCTGGCTCAGTAAGTCAGTCTCTCCCAAAGTTCTGCCTTGGTCAAAATTTAAGGAATCTCAATACCAATAGGAGAGTAGCTTTTGTTTTCCCTTTACCTCTCCTGAGTGTTGGGAATGGAGTAGGGATGTGAATAAACACGAAACTCACTGAACTCAGAAGTACAGAGCGGCAGCTACAAGCTCAAGACTAGAATCGGCAGCCCTGGGCTCCAACCTCTACTTGCTGGCTGCACAACCTTCCACAGGCTAATGGAACACTTTAAGACTCGGTTTCCCTATCTGTAGCAATTATAGTGAATACTGTGGGACCTACCTCCTAGGGCTGTGGTGAGGATTCCAGGAGCCGACGACTTTGGGCACACACACGTAGTAAGTGCTCAGTAAATACAAGCTGCTCTAGTTAAATTGCCATCGCAGTTCTCTGTGGTTCTGGGTAGGAACAACAGGGATCTGGAAGGGGCACCGGTGTCTGCATTATCACCAAAGCCATCCTTGGGAACAAAAAGGTTATCCCCGTCTCTTTCCTCCCAAGTGGGAGCCTGAGGATCTGATGGCCAGGGGAGCGAGCTAATAGTAACAGTAGCAAACATGCGGTTCCGCTCATATAAGCCACCTTTTGTTCAGCCATCCGCTGGCATCTTCTCCAACACTGAGGCTATTGTAACTCAGGCCTCCTAGACAGCACACACCGATCTTGCTGCCAGGGTCACACGTCTGGAGCCAACCTTCCCCAGCTGTGGTCTGATCACTTCCCGGCTCATGTGGGTTGGGTGCTCAACAGAGGGAGGGCCAGAGGGCCGGACTATGGGGAATTAGGGAGGTTGGATCTTGGTATATGGCAGCCAATGAAATGTGAAAGAGGCACTTATTTTTAAAAGCTCCTGCCTTAAAGCTTGGAGTCAGGGTCCCCAAAGATAGTGGTAATAAAACGATGGTGGTAAATTACAAAGATAGGGACCGTGTGGGCGTCTGAAATGTATTTTTGCTTGATGGAAATGAATAGCTTTTATGCATATTGAAAATTAATCAAATGATTCAGATCTTTATGTAATTAAAGTCCTTTGTAGGGATCAAAGAAGCTTCTTCTGGGGAAGGCTTTGAAGATACAGAGCAGAGCCTCTTGGCACGCACATTCTGGAGATCCTGGAGATACCTAAATGAGGCTCACTTTGTCCAGACCTAACCATGGTGAAATGAAGAAAAATCAGAGCGAATCAGACCAGGTTGTTCGTGTCTGCCTGGTGCCACCGTAGCCCAGTGTGGCCGGATGGCGTGTGGCTGGGTACCGCCGGGGAGAACTTCCCTCAGCCCTCCCACTTGCTCTGATGTGGCTCTGGAGGGACGGGTGCTGAGCCTCCAGATCCCCAGACTTTGCCTCACGTTTACTCTGCTGCCTCAGGGCCTGTCCAGGTGCTCTGCCCAGAGAGCAGGGGTCTGCCAGCCCACCCGAGGGCTCCGGGATAGATGGGGAGCCTCACACCCAGGACACCGTACCAGCGGTCCTCTGTGTAACCAAGAAAAAATGAAAAGTAGGTCGCTTGGGTTGTTGGGCTCCAGGGCCACTTTGTAACTTCCCTGAGGTTTCACTTTGCTCTCTGGGGACATCTCTTTCCAGTCTGTTCCAGAAACCAGGTTTCCTCATGGCTGCTGGTTCCTGGCACTGCCTTTTGTTCCTGGGTGGTCAGGCTGCACCTGGACAAGATTTCCATTAGTCTCTGGTCTTCTACAAAGTCCTTCAATGTATACATCTTTTTCTTTTTTTTTTTTTAAGCTTTCTTCATTTTTTTTCCTGAGCATTTCCCATTACTTTTTCCCCTAGATATTTTATTTGCTGCTATAGTGCATGGGATCCCCCTCTTTATGAAATTTTTGAATTGATTAATTCTGGAAAAAAATTGATTTGTGTGCCGGGTAGAATTGCCATTAAACTCATCTGAGCCTATTGTTATTTTCAGGATAAAACATTGACAATGAAAAAAATTATTCAGTGATTATGGGTCCACTGAGTTTTTCCTATCTCTTCTTGAGTTATAGATATTCCTAGAAAAAAAAAACCATGCAATTTGTGTACACTTTCCAAGTTGTGGTATAGAGTTATATAAAATATTTCTCATGTTTTAAAATAATCTTTTCTGTATCTATGGTTATATTCTCTCTTTTTTTTTTTCTTTATTTCTAGGAGAGAGAGAGAGAGACAGTGTGAGCAGGGGAGGGTCAGAGAGAGAGGGAGTCACAGACTGAAACAGGCTCCAGGCTCTGAGCTGGCAGTCAGCACAGAGCCCGACTCGGGGCTCGAACCCACGAACCGCGAGATCATGACCTAAGCGAAAGTCGGACGCTTAACCGACTAAGCCACCCAGGCGCCCCGGTTATATTCTCTTTTGAATTTCTAACATTTATTTGTCTTCTCTCTTTTTCTCTTTTTCTTTGTTTCTTTTAAAAATTTGTTTAAATTCAAGTTAGTTAACATACTATGTAGTATTGGTTTCAGGAGTAGAACCCAGTGATTCATCACTTCCATATAACACCCAGTGCTCATCCCAACAAGCGCCCTCCTAAATGCCCATCCCCCATTTAGCCCATCCCCCCACCTACCTCCCCTCCAGCAACCCTCAGTTTGTTCTCTGTATTTAAGAGTCTCTTATGGTTTGCCTCCCTCTCTGTTTTTATCTTATTTTTCCTCTCCTTCTCCTGTGTTCACCTGTTTTGTTTCTTAAATTCAACATATGAGTGAAATCATATGATATTTGTCCTTTTTAGATTTGCCAAAGTTTATTTTATTAATCTTTTTAAAGAATGAACTTTTAGCTCTAGAGTTTAAGTCTATTATTTTTTATTTTGTATCCTAATCTATTAATGTGTACCTTTTGGTTATTAGTTATTTCTCCATATTTAGGTTTATTCTTCTGTTTTTTATTTAGATTCTAGAATTGAACACTAAATTTACTTTTGATTTTTTTTCTAATGAATACCTATGAGGTTATTCATTTTTCTTTTTACTACTGTGGTCAAATCTCTTAGCTTCCAATATGTAGTATCCTCATTCCTTTCTAGTTTGTAATTATTCTTTTAATTAAATACTTATTTTCAATGCATTTAAATCCAAGTAAATCTGTGTGTGTGTGTGTGTGTGTGTGGAGAGAGAGAGAGAAAGAGAGAGAGAGAGAGAGAGAGACAGAGGTGGCTTTAGTTTCCTATTGATGCTGTAATGAATTATCAACAAACTTAGTGACTTAAAACAACACATTTTTTTCCTCCTACATTTCTGGAGGGCAGAAGTATGGAATCTATTTCACTGGGCTGAAGTCAAGGTATTGACATGGCTGTTTCCTTCTGGAGGCTCTGAGGGGAGAATCTTTCCTTCTTCGTTCCTTCCTTTCCCTCCCGTCCTTCTTTCCTTCCTTCCTTCCTTCCTTCCTTCCTTCCTTCCTTCCTTCCTTCCTTCCTTCCTTCCGTCCTTCTTTCCTTCCTTCCTTCCTTCCTTCCTTCCTTCCTTCCTTCCTCTCTCTCTCTCTCTCTCTCTCTCTCTCTCTCTCTATCTTTCTTTCTACTTCTAGTGCTGCTTATATTTCCTGGTTTATGGCTCACCCTTTATCTTCAAAGCACATCACTCCAATCTGTTTTTGTCATCAGATTACTTTCTCTTTTGTAGTAGCATTTGCCTGTTTCCTTTTTAGAAGGATGCTTGTGACCACATCACTGGGGCTACCTGGGTAATTCAGGGAAGTCTCTCCATGTCAGGATTATTCACTTAACCACATTCACAAAGTCCTTTGAGCTACATAAAGTAACACATTTACAGATCCTGGGGATTAAGATGTAGCTAATTTAAGGGGCTATTATTTGTCCTATCTCAGAGATGCTTTTCTCTAATTGTGAATTTCTAATAGGTCTTATTTCAGCTTTAGTGAATGTGTTGTTTTGTGGAAAATTAAGATTCTTTTTAAGTTTTAAAGAATAGTATAATTTAAACACCTGGTGATACTATATAGTAAGAATGTATTAAAACTGGTAAGCATATATTTTATGGGGAAGACAGAAAAGCTGTAATCTTGGGGAAAAAAGGAATCAGAAAATGCTTATATTAAATCAGAAGATTTTGAATTTGTCACAAGGAAAGACAATAGGAGTTAAATGGAAACATCAGCATGAGTTTACAACTTTAAGAAAGCTCCTACTGTGTCACTAAGGTAGCTTAGGTCGCCTCTGGTGTAACTGGCTGCAGTCAATAATAAAACAAACCCTGGACTAGATGGAGGATGCAAATTGTGACCACTGGTTTTCAGCAGGATGGGCCACGGGCTTTCGGGCTTTCAGGCCTCTCTTGCAATATCTTTGAAAAGGGAGGAAAAAATATTTGCAAGGCCCAGCTTGAAGCCTGCTATTTGGGACTGCTGATTGCTTGCTCTTTTGCTCTATGCCTTTGTATCAGAAGAAAGTTGTAAGGGATTTTGCCACACCCAGAGTGCATCATGATTTCCCCATGGGTGGCGGTCTTAAGTAAATTTCATTGTAGCTCATAATCGGCTTGCTGGAGTTTTACCTTGGAGGCTTCCTATGGGGCTTGGTGGGGGTTGGCATTAGGCTCTTCCTTGCACACTCCACCCTAAGCACTGTGCAAGCAATCCCAGATCTGTGTTCTGGCACCATTTGCAAAATTGGTGTTTCCATTGTTTGATCAGAGGGCTGAAATCAATGTGGGCAGTATTTAAATATCATCTAAGCATTACATATGATAGTGAATAAACAGCTGTGCAACCCTTTGGCCAGCTTATCACTTGGTGTTCTGAAATGTATCTCATGATTCAAAGAATCAAAGTATAATTTATCCCAGAGATGTCAACTGTAGAGTGTGTACCAGCTCATTTATATTTTGCTATGAGTTCTCTTGGTTTCTTTGCTTACCAGTTGTGGTAGAATGAACTACTTGGCTTTGCTTGGATTGGATCTGTCAGAAGCAACTTGACTTTCTAGAGCTGTGGGAGGCCAATTGAAATATTGGCTCAGTCTACATCACACACAGTTCATTTAGGGAAGTGGAAATCTTTATGTATGTATACCTGAAAAATACCTTCACTTTGCCTTCTCACATTAAGTTAGTGTGGCTGAGCATACGATTCTAAATTTAAAATAATTTTCCATTAAAGTTCAATATGTTTCTCCTCTGTCTTTTGGCATCCAATGTTACCGAGGAGAAATTTTATTGGGATGTGCTTGGGGATGGGTCTTTTTCTTTTTCTTTTTTTTAAGTAAGCTCTACACTCAATGCGGGGCTTGAACTCACCACCCTGAGATCAAGAGTTGCTTGGGGCCTGGGTCTTTTTTGTCAATATTCTTGGGCACTTGGAAATTCCTTTATGGAACTTTGGGATATGTTCTCCTATTTAAAAAATTACTTCCTACTCTCTTTTAATTTCTGAAGTTTATTTCTCTATTTATTTTGAGAGAGAGAGAGAGAGAATATCCCAAGCAGGCTCCACTGTCAGCGCTGAGCCCAACATGAGGCTTGAGCTCACAAAATGTGAGATGATGACCTCAGCTTAGATTAAGAGTCAGATGCTTAACCAACTGAGCCACCCAGGTACTCCTTAATTCTTATTTTAAGAAAATTTATTGAGGTGTAATTGATACTCAAGAAATTTCATATATTTAGTGCATATATTTTGATGAGTTTGAATATATGCTTATACTCATGACATCATCACCACAACCAAGGTATAAACGCACTTGGGTGGTTCAGTCAGTTAATCGTCTGACTTCAGCTCAGGTCATGATCTCACAGCTCATGGGTTCAAGCCCTGTGTTGGGCTCTGTACTGACAGCTCAGAGCCTGGAGTCTGCTTTGGATTCTGTGTCTCCCAATCTTTCTGCCCCTCCCCTGCTCATACGCACACTTTCTCTCTTTCTCTCTTGCTTTTTCAAAAAATAAACATTAAAAAAATTGAAAGTGTATTGTTAACTATAGATACTATATTGTGCAGCAGATCTTTAGAGCTTATTCATCTTGTATAACTGAAATTTCCCATTAAGCAACAACTCTCCATTTTCCCCTCCCTCACAAGCCCCTGGCCATCATTTGTTCTACTCTCTGCTTCTATGAATTTGACTATTTTAGACTCCTCATTTAAGTGGAATTCTGCAGTATTTGTTTTTAGCATAATATCCTCTAGGTTCATCGATGCTGTAGCAAGTGGTCAAATTTCTTTCTTTACAAGGCTTAACAGCATTCCGTTGTACGTATATGCCACATTTTCTCTACACATACACATGTGATGGGCCTTTCCTCCTGCTCAAAAGTCATAGGTGATTTTGGACCTTATGAAATGGCCCTTCATGTGTCTTGTTTTTTCCTTGCATTTTTCTACTTCTTTAGCTTTTACCCTAGTTATGGATGATTTCCTTGACCCCCATCCTTCAGAATGATAAGCCGGTCTCCAGTCCTATCCATTTATTTTTTTAATTCTGCCCACAGATGGAGATTTTATGTCAGGAGTGATCTTTGATGGCAGCTAAGAGAATGGACTGGGGAGCACCTCTATAGACAAGGAGGCGGTAAGGGGCTCTTGCATTAACACGGATGAGAGACAGTGGGAACTTGCCCTGGGAAATGGAGGCAAGTATATGGATTAGGGGAAATTAGCAGTTGGAATAGATAGGACTTGGCGTGAGGGTTTAGCATTGAAAAAGAGGGAGGAGACGAGGAAGAGGATAAGGTTTAGACTCTGGTAGCTGGATGATCATGACACCATTCCTTGTAGAGATCTCAGAAGTAGAAGCAGGTGTAGGGTCATAAAATGAAGCTCTATTTGGACATGTTGATTTCAGATGCCTCTGAGACATAAGAGTGGAGATAACTAGCAGACAGCTGGGTCTATGGGTTTGGAACACAGCAAAGATATCTGACACAGAGTTATGGCTTAAGGATTTAGTAGGATATGGATACACATTGAAGCCTTGGAACCAATCATATTCCTCTGGGAGAGTGAGGATGGGAATCATTGTTTAAGAGACACGTTGAGGAAGAGAGGTCCGCAAAGGGGCGGAGAAGGAGCAGCTCGAGAGTGTATTAGTTTTCTACCACTGTTGTACAAATTGCCACCCATTTATCATCTTAAAAAAACACCCATTTATTATCTCGTGATCTCTGTAGGTCAGTAGTCTGGGCTCAGCACGGCTCAGCTGCTTCTTTGCTTAGAGTCTCACAAGTGTGAACTCCAGTTTTCTTGATTGAAGCTCTAGGGAAGAATCTATTTCTAGGCTCATTTAGGTTGTTGGCAGATTCCTTGCTGGCTGGGCGTCATTCTCAGATTCTAGAGGCTACTCACATTCCTTGGTTCATGGACCTCTACGAAGTGAGCAGTGATAGCCTATATCTTTCTTACTCTTGGAATCTCTCCGACTTTCCCTTCAGCCCCACCTCTCCTGCCCCATCTCTCTGACTCTTCTGTCTTTAGAGGCAGAGGTGATTACATTGATTCCATCTGGAAAATCCAGGCTACACTCCCTATAAAGTCGGCTGATCACCTACCTTAATTCTACCTGTGGTCTCTTCACAGTAGTACCCACATTGGCATTTGATTGAATGATGGGGACATGGGGACTTTGGAGGGGACATCTTTAGAATTCTGCCAACTGCAGACAGAAAAGAAAGACTAAAAGAGAGGAGTTTGGGCCCGGGGAGCGAAAACCCAAGGAGGCATGGGGATGAGGATGGTGTCCATAAGAACTTATATTTAGTAATAATAACAAGGAAGAAGCCATGACAGGGTCAGCTAGCTAAGAAGCCTCACAAAGAATTATTTTTTGCTGGACCTCAGTGAATGGTGGGAATGTGATCATCTTGGAAATATCCATCTTCTATCTGGGATGATGGAGCTTTCAAAGAAGTGAGTGTGTGGTGGAGAGGGGGTTTTTAGAAGTGAGGAGATACTGATTTCCCTGGAAAGTGGAAGTGAAGGTCTTGGCCACGCTTAACACTGGAGAGGAAATGGGCGCCGAGCCCATGCTCTCCAACTTGATTTCTATCATTAGCTCCTGTCTCCTTCCCCCAAACTCTTAATAGGCATCTTAGTTTCCTGTGGCTGCTATAACATATTACGACAAACTTGGTGGCTTAAGCCAACAGAAATGTATTCTCTCACATTTCTGAAGGCCAAGAGTTTGAAGGCCTGGGCTGAAGTCGACGTATGTGCAGAGATGTGTTTCCTCCAGACCCTCCAGGGGAGAATTTGCTCCATGCCTCTTCCAGCTGGTGGCTGCTGGTGGGGTGTGTACCAATGTGGAGGAGAATTGGGTGCGGGTGGAGAGCCTTAGCAGGGCCAAGGCTGAGGAGATGGGCTGGGGCTGGACCACAGAACCCCTACCTGAAGTGCCAAGAAGTAGTCCAGAGGAGGCTTATCTAGCTCCTTACTGTATGATGGTGGCCTCCAAAGAGGAGGATGGAGGCCTCCAAAGAGGAAGTAATGGGGATAGGAAGAAAATAGAGCTTCCAGAGAACTTCTGTCATATTTGTTTGATATCTTATCCCTCCCAATGTCTATTTTAATGAATGTTTTACACTGCTTTTGTAAAACATCAGTACAGTAATTGATACGTATAATCCACAGGAATTGATATGTGCATCATAATATGATATATAGAATATGATATATATATATGTGAAATATTTATATATATTTAAAATATTTTACTGACTGCGTGCAGGACCAAAATAGTTCAAAGACCACATAGTACTTTAAAGCACAGCAGTGCAATCTGCCCAACACTGCACTGAACACATAGGTAGACTCCTGGTTGGGTCCAGGAATGGTGTCCTGTCGGGTGGCAAAGTTGGCTCTAAGACCCTAGGATACCAAGCCTGGATTCTGGAAGCTTCCTTCAAAATTGATGAGCAAACAATTATTCAAGATGCTACAATTGTATCTCATTGACCATATCTTAAATATCTTCCAACATCTAACCAACTCATCCTAACAACCCTCTCAACAAATTGGTGGATTCAGTTACTGGTTTATGTTGGAGAGTTTGCCAGGCAGTGACATTGCTTAAAGTTAGATGTTCAGGATCTGCTATAATTGGTGTATTTATTGATTTCTTTAAATAACTGTGCCTGGAGTTTGGAACCAGCTGATTAATTTTTTTCTGGGCTGAAATGATCATAACCAGGCTCTATGGAATAAGGTTCTAGGTGCTTAGTCACCCACATTGCCCTGACGTATGCAGAATCATTTCCTGAGGGAATCCAAGCCCTGCCATGAGGCTCTGCAGAGAGGTGAGGTGGGGTGCATGTACTTTCTGGATCTTCCTAGAAGTGTGACAATACGCAGACACACAATGGTAGGACATAGGCTTGCCTTTGGCTGGTGCCATGGAATGCCCGAATCCTGAGTGTTAGCAATGTGTTTGTGACACTCAGCCTCCTGGGATTCAGCCAGGCCACTGGAAAGCTGTAAAATCTGGATTTGGCTCTTATCACCTGAGCTTTGATGTGAAACCATTTCACTGTGCTGAGATGTGTCATAAACAGATGTATGACACGGCCTTACAGAACCATGGCCACATTTGCTGCAGGGATGCTTGTTGAGGGTAACAGTCTGTCTATCATTACATCATACAGCCTTTTAAAAAATTTTTTTAATGTTTTATTTATTTCTGAGAGAGAGAGAGAGAGAGAGAGAGAGAGAAACAGCGTGAGCAGGGGAGGGTCAGAGAGAAAGGGAGATACAGAATCTGAAGCAGGCTCCAGGCTTTGAGCTGGCTGTCAGCACAGAGCCCGACGTGGGGCTCGAACCCACAAACCATTAGATCATGACCTGAGCCGAAGTTGGATGCTTAACCAACTGGGCCACCCAGGCGCCCCATACAGCCTTTTTTAAGAGCCTCAACTGAGACATTTTCTGTAAGTCTCAGTACCAGGACAGAGGTTTTTTTCTCTGAGTTTGTTTTTCATTTTATGAATACCGTAAAGCATGTAAATGAACACATTTCCCTCTTTGTCGGAGAAACATAGAGCTCCATTTGCTGCTTTCTCCTCTAAAGTACACAGGGCTCTGTGGGTGTATATTTTGTATGCTAATTCCAGCTTCGTTTTATTTGTTTCTACCTTAAATTTCCTCTTTATCTCTTTACTTCACTGATTTGCTCTTGTGTGTACTGAATGTGTTTTCCTAAGTCACCTTGATATTTCTGAAATAAAGGGAATTGAGGAGGGTACAGTGGTTTAAACCGTGAGTTATTATGATAGGATGATCCGAGGTTGAATTCCTGCTCTGCCACTTAGGACATGTGAGACCTTGGATAACTTATCTGACTTTGTTTGATCTCAGCATCCTCATCTGTAAAATGGGATGGTAAGAGTACCAATTTTTTTTAAGGCTGCTGTAGGCAGTAAATAGAAAGCATTTAATATAGTGTCTGGCATATAGCAAGTGATAAATCAGTGTTATATAATTAATGCTATTGTTAATATTAAAACTAGTGAGAGAATAAATAAATACGTGACTAAATTAATTTATCTACTTTCTATCTACTGGAGGTGAAAAGGGCCAGTATCATCTTGCTAGGGCATTTCCTCTATTCCTGCGGGTTGAGGCAGCCTGGAGAATTAACTATACAAACTCGAATGATCATGACTTAAAATCCTGTAGAAGCTCACAAACGCCTAAGCCTCTGAGAAAGATTTTTAGTTTTTGTGTTTTAACTAGAAGGAATAGAGAAAGGGTCATAAGATGTAAAGGTATATTACTGACTACACCGTTGGCTTATATTACGTTTTAACAGTAACTCCAAAAATTATTAGCATCTCAAAAACAATTCCAAACAATAATGTTGTGGCTTCCTGTGTATGTGCTGTCATCAGCTCAGAGAGGGTATCATTAGCTGCTGGCCACATACCCTGCAACTTGAACAATACAATGAAATGGAAGAGTAGACAATTATAATATTCTAGGATAGGCTGGTAATGTTATGGTGACTAAAGAGCAGATGTATTTGAGAAAGAATAGTAATACCAAGGTGGTGTCTTTATTAAGGTGCTTTATAAACATGAGCCTCTTATTCCCCCAAGGAACTCTTTGAAATAGCATAAGCTCCAGACGGCAGACTAAGAACTCATTTTAGTCTGGACTTTTATGTGCTTAACTCATCTTTGATTCTGTTCCAGCATCCAGTGCATGCCTGGCACAACTATTTCTTGACAGAATAAATGAATGGATAGGTTGCTCCAAGTCGTGAGCAGCCCACCAAGAACTGCACGATCTCCCCCAGAGGCATCAGGACCAAAAAGAGATTAGTGACCTGTGGGTTGATGAATAAGCAACTGGAAGTCTTTAAACATTTTTTTAAATGTTTATTTTTGAGAGAAAGAGCAGGGGGTAGGGGTGGGGGGAAGAGGGGCAGAGAGAGATGGAGACACAGAATCCAAAACAGGCTCGAGGCTCTGAGCTGCCAGCACAGAACCCAACATGGGGCTCCAACTTGTGAACTGTGACATCATGACCTGACCTGAAGTCGGACACTAAACTGACTGAGCCAGCCAGGTGCCCCTTCAACTGGAAGTGTTTAATAATGGGAACATGGGAGCAGGGGTTGCATTCATTCATTCACTCATCCTACAAATTTGTGTTTTAAGTCACTCATGTTCCTGATGCTATGCTGGCCATAGAGGACATGGAAGACAAGGAAAATAGAAGACAAGGCTCTGTCCTCCTGGCACTGAGCACAAAATAACAATGACACGTGACAGGCACAAGGCATTCTATGGCATGACAAAGAAGGATACCAAATCCAGACTTGGACACACAACATGGAAAGCTTTCATGAAGAACGGGCATAAAAGGGTTGAATTGGAAGTCTTGACCAGGTAAGGGGGGGTGGGGGCAGGAATAGTCAGAAAATGAGAGAGCACATGACACACAAGAGCCCCTGGCCATGCTGAGTCAGTGCGGCTGGAGTAGAAAGAACACAGGAGACTGCTCACAGCTGAGGCTGGCGAAGAAAGGAGAGGGGCCTGCTCAGCAGAGCCTTGCCTACTAGGATAGGAATATCACTTTATGCTGTGAGTAATGGATGTGCATTGAAAGTTTGAAGCAGGAGAGTTTCACGATCTGATCTGAGTTTAGAAAGCTCACCCTGGATTCCATGGAGAATGGATTTCAGGGTGGAGACTAGAGACAAGGAAACCACTGAGTAAGGAGGCTGGGATGTTGGCCAGGCAACAGAGGGTGGACCTAAAAGACAGTTGGGTGTTCTTAGTGATTGAGTGTGACTGGGGACTGAAGAGGAAGAGTCAAAGCTATCTGCAAAGGAGTGAAAGTAAGATCGATGTTGCCTTTGAATATTGGATGGACATTTTCCCACTTCTAACTCTTTTCAAAGCCACCTTGTGATGCATGGGGAGGACAGTGAGACATGCATCTAGCATGTAAGGGGCCATCCCAAAGTTGTGCGAGTTCCTCTTTGCCTCATTTCCAATCTCACCATCATGGTGGCATGGCAGCTGAAATGGGAAGCCATGGGAGCCTGAGGACCCCTCTGATGGGAGTTAGGAGGCTTTAAGATCTTTGTGCACTGCCTTGTGCAGATGAATGTGGGTCAGGATCTGCCTATGAGGGCCTTGTCTTCTATTTTCCATGTTTTCTATGTCCTCTATGGCCAGTATAGCATCAGGACCATAATAGTGACTTAAATAACAAAATAGAAAACAGGTGGAAATCAGTGAATCAGATAATCATGGCATTGGGCTTCTTGGGATTTGGGAGCACAAAGCCTGAGTCCAGGCTCCGTTTGGGGTAATCTGAGGAAAATCATTTAAGCTCCAACTAGAATGTCATTAAACATCCACACTAAAATCTGTAATGACTTACACAAATCTATGAGTCATTTATTCTCTGTGAATTTTAGTTTTCTTCTTTATAAAATGAGAATTGAAATGTCTGCCTATACATATCTTGAATGAAATAAATCACACATGTACTCATGCTTTGAAACTGGTAATATGATTAACTATGTACGTGTTGGAAACCTGGGAGGCTGTGTCGGGTGGTGTGTCAAGCGTGGATTTGACAAGTCAGACAGTGCTGCACTTGGGTTCTGGATATATTCGCAGATCAGCTGTTGGCAAGTAGGGTAGATTGCTCCCCAAATGGCATCCAGTAATCCTCACCTCGTGTAACCCCCACTCTGTGTGTGTGTGTGTGTGTGTGTGTGTGTGTATTGGACCTAGTGTTGACTTGAGTAGAAGAATATCGTGACATTCATGGGATGTCACCTTGGAGATGAGGTTGTAAAAGATTGTGATATCTGTTTGGTTCTCTCTCTCTGACTCTGATGAAGGAAACTGCCATGAAGAGGCTCACGTGATGGAAGGCAGCCTCCAGCTAACTGGTGTGGAACTGGAGCCCTCAGCCCAACAGTCCATGAGGGACTGACTACTCCAGCAACCGCATGAGTGAGTTTGAAAGCTGATCCTTCTCCAGGGGAGTCTTGACGTGAGTGTGGTTCCTGCTAATATCGCGAATGCAGCCTTGTAAGAGACCTTAATCCAGAGGACCTAGCTAAGCCATGCTGTAATTCTTGACTCATAGAAACTGTGAGATAATAAGTGTTGTTTTAAGCCCCTAAGTTTTGGGAGATTTGTTTACATGGCGCTATGGAACAAATATCAAGTTACTCAATCTGCCTGAGCTCCAGTGTCTTCCTCTATGAAAGGGAATCCTAACCCTACATGCAGATGTTAGAGCAAGAGTTCAATGAGAGAATGGATCTAAGCCAAATACAGTGCCTGGCTCATAGTAGGCATTTAGTAAATGGTTGTTAGTATCATCAGAAAGGCAGCAAAGCCCAGGGACAGTTGAATGGTACATACAACGGGGCACTGAATTTAGGGTAGTGCCTTCATGGCTGCCCTATGATAGAAAACCACACTCTATGGTTAATGTTTGTTCAGTTGTGTGTCTTTTCCAGTAGACTTTGAACTGGATGAGGATGAGGGAATGCATTTTGTGTCCCCACTCTATCCTTGTGCGTAGTAACACTCAGGGAAGGTTTCCTAAATGAGTGAATAAATAATTGAATTAATGAGAAGGCTGAGAGATTGCTTGCACCTTTGGGATGTCCAGGACTCAAGCAGCTGGGGCTTGTCCCAGGAGATAGCATGGGGGTGTGGGAAGGACGTCGGAGCTGAAGTGTCAGGGCCAATTCTCATGTTCCTTAGCAGATACTCCCCTGCAGTGCTTGCTGAACTCAGGCAGTACATCACTATGTCTGTAAGCCTCAGTTTTCCCATGCACCAAATGGGAGTAATAGTTGTCCTAACCTCCTACTAGGATTGCTTTGAGGATTAAGCGAGGCCACCAATGGAAAAGCATTTTGTGAATGGCAAACATGACACAGATATGAGCTAGAAATGCTGGTGGAAACCTGCCCCACATGGTCATTCTTCTCAAGCGGCCTATTACTCAGTCAGGCATGTTTTGGTACAACTCAGATCTAGAAAATATGTTTGGATTGTGGACAAAATTCATGGACTAATTTAATATGAAGAGCAATATTCTGACACGTATTCTTTTTTTCAAAGGAGTAAAATGTCTTATTTTTCCTTTGAACTATTTTCTTCTTTTTTTTAAGTTTTATTTATTTATTTTGAGAGAGAGAGGGAGAGCGTATGTGAGTGGGGGAGGGACAGAGAGATGGGGGAGAGAGAGAATCCCAAGAAGGCTCCACACTGTTAGTGCAGAGCCCGATGTGGAGCTTGAACCCACAAACTGTGAGATAATGACTTGAGCCAAACCAAGAGACTGAGCTACACGGGCACTCTTCCTTTGAACTATTGTCATTCACCTTTGTGATTGGCACGTTTGGGTTAGTAAATGGGACATGTGTCTTTTACAGATGAATCCTCCAGCAGTAAGGCCACAGTAGTTTTGCCTTTGCAACATGTCGTTGATAAGTTTTGGCCCCAAATATTTGTTTTGTGTCATTTGACGTGTGGGTCAGCACTCTGATCAGCTAAGGAAAATAAAGGCTCTTGTGAGGTGCCCTTCATTTGTATTCTGGCTGGGTTACCTACCAACGAACCAGTTCTGCCTCATGTAAGACATACCAGCAGGCCCTCATCAGACAACTATTTCGGCTTCGGAGAAACCCAAATGTAGCCAAGAAGACTAAGTTTCCTTGAGCAGGTAATATCCAGGTCCCTTTCCATCACCCCTGACCTCTCATTCCAAACACACCATCCTATGCATAATAAACGCCTTTCCCGAGCATTTTATAAACTGCGTTCAGGGAGGGATTCGCCAGTGTGCCATGAGTGAAGGCACTGTGTGACATGAACATGAGTTAGGGAAACACCCCATACTATACCTCCCTCTTGGGAAGTCACAAGGCCCCCTGTTAGGCAACTAACTTTAACATGACTTAGGTCAAAATAAATATCATCAAGTAGACTTAATTGCTTTCTTTGTTCTTTCTTACATCTCTTTACTAAAAACGATAACCTTCTTTCTTGCCTTTTAGTTATTTTTCCAATTGCCTATCTCCCTGGTTACTCTAATATCTCTGTGAGTACAGACTAGGTTTTTCATTCTGCATTTCTTTTTTTTTTTTTTCACTCTGCATTTCTCCTGGGCCCAACCCGGTGCTATAAATGGCATAGGTACTCAATAAATGTCTCTGGAACATGGCGAATAGAATAATGAATGTTGAATCATCTAGAGTGGGCCAAATAAGCAGTCCTTAGAGGAAGAGGACACTGACAGGCAAAAAAGGGTCATGTTTTTAACAGGCCAGAATCAAACAGTGAGGCGGTGAAAAATCCCACTTCCTACGACTGCTTCAGGCACAGTCTGACATCAGTAGATTCTGTTAAGTCATTGTTCCCAATGGATTTGGCCCTTTTGAACCATTTATTCAGAGTCATGTAGGCATCATCTGCCTGTATTTTCTGCCCGGGGACATTTCTTCATCCACACAAATCTTCTTTAATTTTTTCCCCTAGAGACAAGAGGTTGTTTACGAGGGGAAAATAATTTAGAAACTGCTCATCTTGATTTGGAGTTAATGAAACCAAAACACTGCCAATCTTAAGTTACCAATAGGATGATCATCTCACAAGAACATTGAGAATCTTTGGCCAGATACCAATTTTGGACACGCTTTTAACATCCGTGTCACCAACCACCTTTTCTCATGCTGTGGGTAACAAGTATTCCTTGGAGGCTTTGAATATATGCTCATGTTCTCCATTACTTTCAGGTTTCGTGTCTTTTTACAGACAAAAACAAACAAGTGGAAAAAGGGACTTTGACTTTCGGCTTAAGAGTCAGAATAAAGTGTGTGCTGACTCTGTAACATTGATCGTGCAGATTCTCTACCTCTCTTGTTGGCTCAGGCATATGTATCTGGGGACCTGAGTGTGGGAGAGAGAGATGGCCTTTCAGACAATAACACTGGCTCCCAAAACATGGCCACGGCCAAAGGAAGAGAAAGCTGGACTGCGTTGGGTTGTTTCATGGCTGGCGAGACAAAGTTCAGTCATCTCAAGCTAAGGTCTGATTGTGTAGTGCTGACCCTGGTGATATGTGGGAACAGTGGGGAAATCTGTCACAGTTTGGCCATGACACGAGAAGCTGCAGGACACACTGGAGTCTTTGGAGTCTTTACCTTGAGACTCAAGTGTCATTCATCACTGAGCGAGGTAAACAAGGAGAGCAGATATGACAAGAAGAATGCCACCGTCTTGCGTGTACTTAGCAAGAACCGTGCAGGGAAGCCGGCTGGGGGAAGCAGAGTTGGTGAAGATGATCTTTAGTAAAAGTGACACCTGTTAAATTGCTAGTTAGTGCCAAAGACAGAATAAGACTTTCTTTTTATTATCACTAGTCTTTTTGGGCTCCAAGAGGTGGAGGTAGCACGCAGAGCCAGAACATGGACAGTGCTCAAGGTCAGGAAAGAGGGCTCAGAACTACTACAGGTCAGAGAAGAAGAGAGGGAAAGGGGGTAAGGACAAAGAGAGGTCTCAGTGAGCTACATAGATAAACAGGCAGGGAATTCCTTAGGCAAGCAAGTGAAGCGTGAATCATTTAATGCTGAAATTGTGGTTGGAGTTACTGAAAGGAGTCTAGGAGGGGAGGTAGAAAATCATTAGCAGAAATTAATCATCAGCTGTTTTCCACACTAAAAATTATACTGACCTATGCAAACCAAGAAGACAGTAGAAGAAGCCAGAGGGACTGCTCTGGGGCCTGAGGTAGCGGTAGCCGCCGTTCTGACAGGCAGAGGAGCGCGGCAACGGGGCAGGGCTGGGCCCATGATGCTCCGGAGGAAATGATGCTATCACAGATCTCTGTGTAGTTGAGAGAGGGGAGGTTTCTGTGGATAAACAGGAAGGGAAGGTCAGTACTGATTGGGGCCCCACAGCCCTTCGTGAAGAAAGTCACTGTGATGAGCTCAGCTCCTGGCGAGGAGATCTGTTTGGTTTGGACCCACAAGTCCCCCTGCAGAACCCCACGGGTAGAGAAAAGGCATGCACTGCGCTGTCAGGGGGTCAGGCTGACCGTACCAGAGGACACCGTGCCCCCAGGAGCTGGACAAGATATGACAATACTATGTCCACTGTTTAGAGCCCAAGGCTGACTTGCTCCCTCGGGTGCAGCCATCCCCAGGTTTCTGGACTGTAGCTTTCCCAATAGGTGTCTAAGCAACAGCCCCCACACCACAAGGAATACTCTCATAAAATCTTTTCCTCTTCCAGGCACTGGGGAGGGTGCGTGGGAGCTTCCTGGGCTCCTGGCTCCCTTGGCATGGCGATGTTGGGATCACGCCTGGCACTGGGATAGCATGAGTGAGGTCCCGAGGGTGCAGACGTAAGCAGGTACTCACTCTCAGTGCCATTGGGAAAGCACATGGTCGGCACCCCTTTATACTTTGCACCTCACTTCTCCCACCCTAGTCCTGGCCCTGGTTGGTCTCAAGTATTTTTGCTCCATATTTGGTAGTCACTGAGGCAGTCTGGAGCCCATGTTTCTGTCTGGTGTCTGGAGAAGCTGTGGCCAAATCTGGAAAGCATCAGGATGGGAGGGGGGTGTTTTGTTCTCTGAAGCTGCCAGACTTGCAGGGACTGCCAGGGACCCACAGCTATGGGTGCTGGCAGCCGATAGCACTGTTCCTCCTCTGGGCAGGGAGGGTGGGAAATAGAAAAGGGGCTTTCACCACTGTGACTTAAAGGGAACTGCAAAAGGACACTGATAAGCTTTAAGAGATAACTTCTCTACTCTTTTCTGTTTAGAAAAAGAAATGCATGTTCATTTTACATGGAGTTAAAAAGAAAAAGCACGTGTAATTCCAACTATTCCCATGGTCAGCCCCTTTGAGAGTTTCATCTTTCATCATGGGGCCCTAGAGATGACAATGACGAAGATGAGCATGATGACCATCAAAACAAACGTGTATTATTTCCGTGTGAAACCCTACGCTAATTGCTTTACATGCATTTTCCAACATGATCTAATCTATTGCTCATAACACCCCCTCCAGGCCAGGAATAGTATCCCTATTTTTCAGGTAAAGACACGAAGGTTAGAGATACGAAGTGACCTGCCAAGGTGACACAGCTAGGAAGGGGATTCAAACCCAAGTGCACCAGACCTCATGGTCTGAGTGCAAGAAGGTGGATTAAGAAAGGTCTCCTCCTTCCTGGCCCTGTTCCCCCCTCTAGTTCCTTCCCTGTCCATTTACAAAGAGAGCATAGAGTGAAGATCAAACAACAGATCCAGGTTTGGAAGGTTTTTCACCTCTTGGGTGGAAGAGACTTGCCAAACAAGAAGGGAATATCAGTCCCTCCCTCCAGCCCACTCCAGGTTCTGCGCAGTGTTTATTGAGCTTGCTCACACCATATAATTTACAAGTTTGAAGAAAAACTTTTTGTTTCCTTTTTGTGTTTGCATTTTGATGTTCTAGATTGTTTTGACTCTTTCTGGTGCCTCATGAAGTTCCAAGCAGTGGAAAACACACTCCATTGGAGAGGATTGTGCCCCTTCTGAGATCCAACGCCTGTTCCCATCAGACATTCGCTCTGGATTTTTGAAGTCAGACACAGTGGGTTACACTGCAATGTGTGAAGGAGAAACTGCCCTTGTGTCCATAAATGTTTTAGGATTATGTGAAACAAAGCACGCATGCAGATTCAAGATGGCTACAAATTCTTCGACAGTTCTTCTCTTTGGGGAAGTTGATTTCTCCTCCTCTTGAATCTGGGCGTGGCCTGTGATTGCTTGGACCAGTAGAATATGATGCTGTGGCAGTTCTGAGACTAGCTCCTACACTGGTCTTTTAGAACACTCTCTCTTGGAGTCCTGAGCTATATAAGGGTGTTCCAATGACCCTGAAGTCACCATGCTGTGCAGAAGTCCAGGTTGGCAACATGGAGAAAGGTTATCTCTCACACATTCCTGCCCCAGCCATTCAAGTCTCCCCAGACGAGACCACGGACATTGTGAGGCAGAAATGAGCTGTCCTTCTGTGTCTTTTCTGAATTCTGATCAGTAGAATCTTGAGACAAAATCCTAAGCTGTTTTAAGCCATTAAGTTTTTGTTAGCTATGCAGCCACAGATAACTGCAACATAACCACTCGCAAAATTTTACAAAGCCACAGAAGATATTTTCATTCAGATAAGCCCAGGAAAGTAAAAGGGTCTTGTCTTGATTTCCTACAGTTGTCATAATACCACAAACTGGGTGGTTTAAAAAAGAACTCATTGTCACATAGTTCTGGAGACCAGAAGTCTACATCAAGGTGTTAGTAAGGCTGTAATCCCTCGGAGGCTCTAGGGAGAATCCTTCCTTGCCTCTTCTGGCTCTTGGTGGTGGCCACCAATCCTTGGTGTCCCGTGGCTTGAAGCTGCCTCACCTCCCTATCTTTTCTGTTGTCACATGACATTCACCCTATGTGTGCCTTTCCTCTTCATAAAAACATACAGATTGTATTGGATTATGGGCCCACCCTACTCCAGTGTGGCTTTATTTCAATTAAACTAATTATATCTATGACGATTCTGTTTCCAAATAAGGCTGCATTTTCAGGCACTAGGGGTTGAGACTTGTACATATTTTGGGATGGGGCTGGGGGAGGGACACAATTCAACACATAACTAGAACTTGGGACAAGTGACAGGTCAGCTGGTCGCCAAATGGCTGCCCTCTTGGAGAACACGTTTCCCTCCAGTGGAGCTAAATAATTTGTTATGTTCTATTCCAGTTTTAGTGTTTACTCTGGTTTGTAATTCAGGCATTCGACATTCGGTGAGACATTTATTTACAACTTTAATTGGAAATGTTTCATGCATAGCCTTTAGGCATATTTATATTGGTAAGGTCAGGGGAAAAACCAGTCTATGTTGTTACCTCTAACAGCATCTGATCTTATATAAAACTGAGCAACCAGATGAGAATAGGGGGACTCCCTCCAATTTTGTTTCTCTCTTGTTCTCTCCTAATCTCTCTCTCTCTCTCTCTCACACACACACACACACACATGAGCGTGTGCACACACACACACTCTCAGTCACACAGCTCAGAGAGAAATAAGAAAGAGAAACAAGAAGTAAGGGCCAATCACAAATGTTCCACTCTGATGGGGACTGTAGGAACAGCATGGCAGTCTAGGCATAGGATAAGCAGGTGCCAGGGAGTCTGGGACTGAGAGCCAGGTGGATGCCATTTATTCAGTCACTCACATTCACTCAATGCCCCTGCATTAAGCTGTGGCGACAGCATGACGACTGTTAATCGAGTGCTACTCTGTGCACCAGGAACCATCAGAACATAACTCTGGGCATGATCAGTAAGGGATTTTCAGTGGCCAGGAACATTAAGGGAGGTGGGAGGTGAAGTACAGAATGGTCTAGAACAGAGACTCCGTCAGAACAGTGAATAGGAGTCTTGGAGGAGAGGGTGGCGAATGGAGGGTGGGGATGGTGAAACAGATGGATTTATTGTCACTGTTGACCCTTCGTTTTACATGTTGGGATGAGCCCATGCTGACTTCACATTTTAGTGGTCATATTTACTGGTTCAGCAGTGCTTAACCGATGGTACCCAACCACTTGAGTTTGAGTCCCCCGTTGGCCCCTTATCTGCTCTATTAGTTTGCTAGGGCTGCCATAATAAAACTCAACTGATGGGGTGGCTTAAACAACAGAGATTAATTTTCTCACAATTTTGGCCTCTTTTTGTGTCTAAATTTCCTCTTACAAAGACATCAGTCAGATTGCATTAGGACCCATCTCAACAGCCTCATTTTAACTTAATTACCTCCTTAAAAGGCCCTCTCTCCCCCTCCAGTCATATTCTGAGGTACTGGGAGCTAAGGCTCCAGCATATAAACTAACGGGGTCTCAATTTAGCCCACAACACCTGCTGTCCAGTGTTGGCAGGTTACTTTCTCTAAGACTTACCTTCTGTACAACTGGAAAGCTGTTAGTGACTATCATGTATGAAATGCTTAAATTTTTGTTGATATTTTTATTTTTAATTATTTTTTTGAGACAGAAAGCACGAGCTAGGGAGGAGCAGAGCAAGAGGGAGACAGGAACCCAGCAGGCTCCATGCTGACAGCTGCAAGCCTGATGTGGGGCTTGAGATCACAAACGATGAGATCATGACCTGAGCTGAAGTCAGACACTTAGCTGACTGCCTCCAGGGTGCCCCGCTTTCTGTGTTTTATATACTTTATATTTGTCATCTCATTTAATCCTCACAATAGCCATAAAGTTGGTATTATTATAATATCAAATAAAAATACAGGATGCCTAGGTGAATCAGATTAAAAAAACGAATACTTTTTTTGTAGTGTAAACATGCCCCATGCAGTATTTGAGACATATTTACATGAAAAGTTATTCATTATTTATTTGAAATTCAAATTTTGTCAAGAATCCTATAATTTATCTGACAACCTCCCCTCCTGGAGCCCGAATAGTAAGAGGGTCAGGACTGTTGCCGTGGGAGAAGACCTGATTGTCATCTCTCCTCTTGCATTTGGAAACCCCCTTCTTACTGCGGCACCAAACCCGGGCCTCCTGGTAAGGCAGCTTAGACCAGCGTGGTTCCCGATTTTGAAAGGAATTTGCCTTCTCCCTCTCTCTTTGGTTTCTTCTCAGTCACTGGCTCACGTGGCCTGACTAAGCTTTTTCCTTGCATTACGATAAGACCAAAGATTCAGATAGGAGCTTGGGGAAAAATGGCCAAGTGCCTGCTTTGCTCGTTCGACGCACCTGAGATCTACCTCGCACAGGAAAAAAGACTCTCCATATGACCTAGCTGTGCTCATCTAAGTCCTTCACTCAGTTTTGAACTCAAATCTTCAGCCCAGAGTAAAGTCTTATTTGCCTTACTTTGCTTTTCTTCATCAGGAGGCTTAGCTCTCCCTTGGGGACCCTGAGTGGAGGGTTAAGAAAAAATTATTCAAAACTTAGCAATAAGCAGAAGAGTTATGGCATGACCTTTTAATGTCATCTGAGGCTGTGCTACTTAAAGTGTGGTTTGCTGACGAGCAACGTCATCTGGGAACTTGCTAAAATGCGAAATTTCAGGCCCAGCCCAATCAGAATTTCTGGGGGCAGGGCCCAGAAGTCTGTATTTCCATGTAGTCTGAGAAGCACTGATGCAGAGTAGCTTGCCTCAAGGGCCCTCTCACTCTCTCTGGGAACGCAGCAGACACCGTCCCATTGATTTGGGCTCAGATCTTGCACAGTTCTAGTAAGATGGTGCTGATTTTATTTTCTGCCCAGGTGGACAGGACAGCTCCTTCTTGGGTGTGAACCAGTTTCATATCTGAATGTGCTATCTTATTTGGCACCTCTGTTCTCTCACATTGTCTTCCGACCCAGCATTGTCATCCTCCCGCTTCCCTCAGTCATGAACCAAATAAAACTTTGACATGTGCTTTCTTATCTATATGAAAATTAGGTTTTTAATATTTTGGGAATTATACTCCGACAGGAGGATAACAGAGAAGGCAGGGCTCATGTCTTCTTCAGACTCCCGGTTGAATCCTATCACCACACTCTGTCTCCAGCAGGATCTCTATTACAAACAACA
The DNA here is from genome assembly GCF_003009895.1 of Hyaena hyaena. Classification (NCBI taxonomy): domain Eukaryota; kingdom Metazoa; phylum Chordata; class Mammalia; order Carnivora; family Hyaenidae; genus Hyaena; species Hyaena hyaena. The sequence continues at coordinate 1,188,981 of NW_024081161.1, forward strand.
AAAGCCAATCCGAATTAGCACAGATAAGGAATTCACTGGAAGCCTATCAGAGCCACGGGACTCAGTTACAGGAAAGACAGCCAGGCCTCCAAGGGAGAGGAACACTGTCAGTCCCTTACATCTTCTCACCCCAAATGCTCTCTGGTCTCTGATTTTCTCCAGAAATGAGCATCATTCTCTGGCTTCATTAGAGACTGGTTTCTCTGTTTACTTATCAGCATGACTATAACTAACAACGGATCTGAATGATCTTCCCGTACCAGAATCTGATTGGTCCCTGACAAACCAATAAATCAAATAGATTTCAGCCCACATAGCTGGGGGAGGGGAAGGATCACACCTTCAGCTGCCCACTCATCAGAAGCTAAGGTTAGAGTAGATGTTCTACAACTCGCCAATGGGCAAGGATGGCAGATTTATCTCTGATACTCTGACCCTTAATAAGACTGTTTGAGAGACTCAGGTCAGAGAGATGATGAAAGAGGTGTTCTTCCCAGGATTTCCCTCCTTAGACCTGAGAGTGATCTTAGGACCAATTTGGCTCAACCCATCCCGGAGGTC